>NW_017176565.1:754087-769457 GCF_001652005.2 Ceratina calcarata | reverse complement strand
AGTATATGTATAGCCTATACATCCTTAAACTATCATGTATCGTGAACATCAGTCGCCATTGTTTTGAAAAGATGAATTCTAACGTACGGAAACAAGAAATATCTGGACAAGATGAGAGCGAAGCCATCTCCCGGTCCCCTTCTGCCGAAACGTTTCAACGAAATCCGGCAAAAAATGGATGCGGATAAACCGGGGAACCGGGAAGGTTTTTTGGCGGACGACGACATCGTTCGACAAAGTGGTGTGAGTCATTAAGTGTATAATTCTTTTATCGTCATTCCTTTGTCCCGTGGCAGCAGTCGGCTCTTAATTAAAGCGGCGCCCCCGGAATTTCGCGACGAACACAGTTTTACACCGCGTTTAGAAGCAATTACACGGACCTAGTGTATCTCAGACAGAGACAGAGTTTATACCGGTCACTTGTCCCCCATCAAATGTTGTATTTGACTGTCCGGAGTCAGACCTGTTGGTCCATTGATGATGTTTTAACAAATGTTGGTACCTCGTTGAAAGCAGTGAATGGCACATTCTGTTTTACATGAGTATATCGAGTTTATCGCAAAGAACGATTACAATGTGCTTTCTGCACTTGAACTTCTTCCTTGAATACCAGGACTATAATCAGAGAACTGAGATAGGGGAAAACCGGATATCGGCGCGATTTTTTGTCGCCGTTCATCTTCCTACCGATCGGGGAGGGTTTCGGTGCGTGTCGGCACTGGTTATCTCGATGTGCACGGTGCTTAAAGTAGAAACCGCAGACCAGGATGCGTATAGACGTAGACAGCGCGAAGAAGCACGAAGCGAGAGCCGTCGGTATTCTTGCCGGTTCTACTCCTCCCCTGTTTCTCTCCTCTCGCTCGGACGACGACGACGGCATGTTCGATTATATGTGGGATAATACGGGTGAGAACAAGAGGGACAAAGAGGCCACAAAGAGCGAACGAGCCGATAAAGAGAGGAGAGCGCGACGGCCGGTTGCGCGGGCGAAACGAGGAGAGAGAAAGAGAGGGACGTAATCTGGTTGGTCCACCGGAGTTTCAACGGGGCAAGGATGAAGGAAGGGCCGGAGGGCCTCGAGGCCGGCCGCCATAATGCATCGTGAGAAGTGTGCATGGGGTCAAACGGGTCAAAAGAAGTCATGGCGTTTCTGCCTCGACCCTATGGCGGAGAGACCGCTTCCACGCGTCTCGTCGATGCCCGCGGTCAACGTCGAACCCTCGCTTCCTCGTCTCCGCTCGTCTATGTGACGCCGCGCCGCGACGACTTCATCGCGATTACGTCGGAACCTTGAATCGTAAAAATCCTCTGCACGTCGAGCGCCCGCGAACAACACCCTTCACTCGTTCCATGGTGACGAACTAGAATGAATCATTGCACATCTGTAGCAATTTGAAGCTCCTGTCAGATCGTCGAAGCAATTTTAAAACAACGTAAGACTCGTACGAGTCTTAATAAGCCTCTCGCGAGAAATGTATGTAAGATGTAGAAAAAAAAAATACAACAAATCCTTTAATGTTTGAATGAAAGTTTCCTCTGCACGCGACTACGTGTCATTACTTCATTATTCGTCCCGTATTAAAAGTTCAACATCGTTGACGTCTAGTGTACATAAATCATACTTGTCTGTCATGCAGTTCTCTATCAGGCAAAGCGGTTATTAACATAAGAGGCTCCTTGGGAAATGGCTTGACAATTATTGCCATACAAAATTAATTGGTGATTAAACGTGCGACTAAGTGATTGCTCGATTGACTGATGCTTGAAATGATCAAGTGAAGAACGGAACGAAGTTTGACAAATATTTGAGATGTTCTCTGGTAACCGGAAATTATGTTTCACGTTCAGGTGAATTGAAAATGAACGATCAGATTAAAATATAAATGAAATTCGGTATCATAACACGAATATTCTGCAATTATAAGTACACAGAATTTACAATTCTGAATCAGTTCATTGGTCGTTTTAACCTGGAAATGTTGAGATCGATGCGATTTAACGAAACTAAACGCAATTCACAATTTTTTATCGGGTTTCAATATCGTCCTCGGAACTATTCGTGTTACCACAGAGTTCGTGTAGGAGAGAGCATCGTTTCTATGATTTTTTCAACACGCCGCCGTCATCAGTCGTTCGCTGTCGCGTCGAGGAAGCGATTTCTCTCTGTCCACGAGCAGACTGCATGATGCACGGACCCGCGGATTTTATGGGTTCTAAGTCGGATGAGAGGAATTAGAGAGCGAACGACCCATGGTGGTTGATCAATAGAGTGCCCATCATGCTCTTGCAACGTGCAAGGGAAGTACTACTTAGGTATGCGAGCGCCGCGATTTCCTGTGCGCAAGCGAGTCGAGCAAGTTCTCCAATATCCTATTTTGTGTTTGCATAAAAATATCAGAATTATTTAATTCATACATTTTGATTTGTTATTCAGATACAAAAGACTGTTCAATATTATATGAAGCCCTGAGTACCTAAATAAAGTACCTGTACAGAAATTGACCAAACAATATTTATTCACAGAAGTTGCATTCTGTTGTATTCAGAAATGCGTTTTAAACGCATTGTAGGCTTGTATACTTGATAAAACTCCTGCACAACGATTCTCTAAATCATACTTGCCGGGTACTTGCCATGAAAGACCCCGCGAGTTCGCATAACACGCCGTGAAAACACCGCCGCCGGTTCGCTGCATTTCTGGCGAACAATAATCGCAAGAGTTCCGCGGCGAGCTAACGATTTGTCAAACGCCGCGGAGAACGTCGTTCCGCGCGTTCCCCTCGCGTTCGTTACTCGCGATCGAAGCCGCACCGCGCAATGAACGCGAGGTCGTCTCGTCCCGTGAACGGGGTAGACCGCGACGCCGGGAGAAGAAAGTTTTGCAAAATATGGGACGGTTCACGGTGTAAAACGATCTTCCCGACCACTTCCTTCCTCTCCGTTGCGAGCGCGGGGATCCGATGACCAGTTTGAGGTCGCCGATGACCGACGTGGGAAAGGATCGTCACTGGCTGGTCTTCCTTCAGCCCCTCGCGCTCTTACTTCGCTTTTTTTACAACCTTCTTATTGTTTCTCTCGTTCTCGCTTTACCTCCTTCATCTCGTACCTTCCTCTTCTCGTTCCTCCTCTCCGTTTTCGTATTCTTTCTTTTTCACTCTCTGGTGCCGTTGCAACAGTCGTCGTTGCTCGGTCATCGATGTCCCCGCTGAACACACACACCCGCTACTCGTGTAACTTATCAACAATTATCAGTCGTACTACTTCATATCTATTATTCAGCTCTTACTTTTCTATATCATCTATAATAATTTTCGTATTATTGATTAGATGCACATATAATGATAAACAAGAATTTGGTAAATCGATTTCCTAGATACATTTGATATCAGATTCTCGGTATTGATTTCACAAATTCCTCTTCCCTCAACTTAAAATGAATCACCGGAAATCTGCTTATCTTGATTTCGATCAAAATACATGCAATCTATAAAATATTGGTCACTTTCGCTTTACTGATCTTTTTCTTTATTGAATCTAAACCGACGCGTCGTCGGCACGGTTGCCGTGAATTTAAATCATTTTACCCTCCCCTCACATTTGATCGATAATGACGATACCGGGCGTCGTAATTATATACCCCTAGCGTTGAAAGTAATACAATGTTCCTCTCGTGTATGATAATCGCCATACAAGTGACTCGCCTCGATGGAAAATTGATTCTGGGAATTGAATCGGGTGAGAGAAATTATGCGTTAACCGCCTCGCAGGCAGTATTTGCAAAAAAATTCTAGGCTATTGCTCTTGCTTACTCGTTTCGAAGTTTATTACGATTTATATCAGTACGTGATAATATCAATTTTGAATAACATTATATAAAAAAAAAAAAAATTGGTAAATCGCCTGGGGAGGTGTTGTTATCGTTTAATTCCCGTTTTGCAAGGCACGTAATTCGACGACGCTTGACGCGGCATATTTTATGGGTTAACACTCGCAAATTGCGATATCGAACTTAAAATTCAACAGGGACGAATTTCACTCGGCGTCGCTTATCGCCTCGACGACGCTTGCCGGTTACCGGTTTGACAGATAGGAGCTTGTCGGAAGCATTAAGATTGTAATTCGCTCGCCCTCGATGCCGTCCCATGCGAAATTTCCAATTCGTTTGCGTCAAATTATCGCCGATCCTCGCCAGATTGCGGGACAGTTCCAGGAAAAGTGGACCAATTTCCTTGCAAACATCCCAGGAACTGTTGTAACGTTTACTTTGTCGGTGTCGTTAAACTCGACCGGGACGATTACCGATGTAATGAAATTGTTCCTGCCTTGTCTTGCACCGTTTACAGTCTAAATCTTTTTATCAATACAAATTTTTATCTCGTAGTAATTTCGATTTTTATAAACATTCTGGCTTACAAGAATATTTATGAAAAAACGTTCTAACGTCCAAGCGATTTAATTAAGATTCCATCTACAGAAATACTATTTTAAATAATAATTAATTGATCGACGTTCGTTTATATGTACCATTATAAAGTGAGCAATCTGTTGCTCAAACGCATTGAGAGCAGGGACAAACTAGCAATCACGAGGATTCCGATTCGCGGGAGCCGGTCGATCAATGGGCCTTGTTAGCGGCCACAAAGCGGTTGGGGCCGCAGTTAATAAATAAACAAATAACTGTATAATACGCGTTACAAGCCTATTGTGCATTGTACGGAAGGCAGCCTCCGCTGGTCGAAGCAACGGCCCTTACGGTAACACAATGTCCTATCTGTTGCAATGCATTATGGCCCGGGGGGGCTCGATGCACCGCCGCCGGTCCCCGGGTATGCGTGTTACATGTAGCACTACAGGTACGCACAGGAGTATTTGCATTATACGATCGTTATACAACTCGTGTCCGAGGCAAACTCTCTTCGACGTGGAACGGTTCTCCAGGCATTCCGTTTTGAATACCAATTTTAGCTCTTACGATTTTTCATTACGTACGTATTTTCGCTCTGGCGATTCTGTCACACTTTCGGAGTGAATTTTATTTTTATTATTCAGCAAATATCGCTGTCTTTAATATGCAGTCCTAATAGAATTTTTATTTTCAAAATTAGTTCGATTACCCTCAGGAACACCTTTTAAATTGTATTTAATCTTCGCGCATGAACTATGACGACAAATTATGAACGTCGCGATGTAAGGTCATGAATGTTCGAAATTGGTAGCGAGAAAACGAAATGCGACTGGTTTCTCACATAAATAAGCCACCGGTCGCTTGGACGGTCCTGTAGGGGTTCGATCACGGCCCCGGCTTATGGGTCGCGCGTGTTCGGCGTAGGTGGGCAAGTAAGAACAAGCGGCGAACAACGCTCTTATTCAAATACATTCAATTAATTTCCATAGGGAAGACAACAATGGCTCCCACGGCGTGTAATCGTCCTCGCCGATATGGCATGAGCCACGATACGCGACGCATGCCTACTGCGTTTCGTGGGACCCGCGGCCCGTACGGTGTAACGGCATTAAATCTTCGCCCGTCCTCTACTTATCTCGAATCTGTGTTCGCGAAATATTATCCACCCGCGCTCTCGTCAATAAACCACTGAGCCACCATCGTTTGTAATCCTGTATGACACAGTGACGCCACCGGGACAGATATTTGCCATTTTCTGTTGCACACCGTTGATACTTTATCTCTTCTGTCTCTCGCTTCCCGGTGATTAATGAATATTCAGTTCCTCGTGACACTGATTCTCGTCTGCTTATCAATGAAATTTGTTTCTTTAACATTCCTGGTAACTTTCTTTAATTCATTCGAACTCGTTCTTAAATTAGGATGGCAAATTGTTTAATGCATCAGCCGGTAATTTAATTCGGTTGGTTGCCATGTTTTCTGAATACTTAATTAACAGATAATCAGACGGTCGTAAAAGAGAACGAAGGGCCGTTAAACGTCAAATTACAAACAAGCCTCGGCCCGTGTCCCGAGGTGTTTGCAGACAATTCGTAATTAAATCCCTTTGCGCTCGAACTGGCTCGTTCGATATAATTAATTGTTTGTCCGCGACGTATTCCGGCGTGCATCGCGCGAAGGCTGGTGAGCGTCGAAGGTAATACACGGAGAAGAGAAAAAGGAGTAAGAGAGAGGGAGCGTGATAGAGGGGCACAGAATACGGCGTAGCAAGCTGTGAATGGCTGCGCCCTTGATGGAACGGTAAGGGGCTGCGGGAGAGGGACGGTTAATTAATGGGGCGGCAACCGACCACTTCGCTTGGTTTTACACGCTCTCTCGTTCCCTCTCGTTCCTCTTCCCTCTTGCTCCCCTTCTGATTACACGGTATTTTTTAACGTCGCCGATTTTCGCGCTGCTCTTCTTCATCTTCGTCCGTTTTGACGTTCTGTCGGCGATTGGATAGCCCATCAGATACGCCGGATCGCGCATCCTCCGCCATTCGAACGCTTCTCGATTCTAACGCACGTTCCCATACGAATTTCTCTTCATTGATCTCTTCAGCTTCAGTTTCTCATTTTATCTAATTAAGAATCTCTTATGATCATAGGAAGGAATTAAAAATATTCGACTTCTTTATTTTCGTCATTTTATTTTACATATTTCGTCGTCAGAAATTATTTTAAAGCACCATTGATGAACGTTTGGTGGTCAAATTTTTTACTCCCTTTTTTCCCCTATAAAATTCCACTCAGACCCATCGAAGATCAGGTTCAGGTATATGTATTATCGTACATAGTTGGTTAGCGAGAGTCCACGATTAAGGGTATTAAATGTTTCCTAATGCACTGCTCGTATTTTCCGTCATTTTCGAGTTTCAGTCTCGCCTTCCACCTCGGGCGACTAGCTATCCTCGCCCACGCCAATGACGCGCCGTGGTTATTTATCTTTGAAGATACATCGATTACTCATCGAAGACAAACGATATTAATTTGAGAGATCCTTCTTTCGTTTCACGCCACTTTGACTATTCATACTCCAACTCATTATTCTTCAGCGACTCTTCGAATTAGTAGTTAATAGCTAAACGTATTGCTTCTATGTACTAGGAAGTTTCTCAATGACATTCATGATGCACTGCAGTTGATCCATCAAAACGGTATTAGTTTCAACTATTGAAACAAGTCATTTGTAATGATAAATTACTAATTTAATTTATCGATCATAAGTTTGGTCACAGTTTGCATTGAGTATTCATTTATTTCTATGTTATTGACTTGTCGTTTATCACGAATGATTCATTGAAAAGTGAAATTGTCTCGAAATTAGGAAACGCTGCCCTTGATGGAACGGTAAGGGGCTGCGGGAGAGGGACGGTTAATTAATGGGGCGGCAACCGACCACTTCGCTTGGTTTTACACGCTCTCTCGTTCCCTCTCGTTCCTCTTCCCTCTTGCTCCCCTTCTGATTACACGGTATTTTTTAACGTCGCCGATTTTCGCGCTGCTCTTCTTCATCTTCGTCCGTTTTGACGTTCTGTCGGCGATTGGATAGCCCATCAGATACGCCGGATCGCGCATCCTCCGCCATTCGAACGCTTCTCGATTCTAACGCACGTTCCCATACGAATTTCTCTTCATTGATCTCTTCAGCTTCAGTTTCTCATTTTATCTAATTAAGAATCTCTTATGATCATAGGAAGGAATTAAAAATATTCGACTTCTTTATTTTCGTCATTTTATTTTACATATTTCGTCGTCAGAAATTATTTTAAAGCACCATTGATGAACGTTTGGTGGTCAAATTTTTTACTCCCTTTTTTCCCCTATAAAATTCCACTCAGACCCATCGAAGATCAGGTTCAGGTATATGTATTATCGTACATAGTTGGTTAGCGAGAGTCCACGATTAAGGGTATTAAATGTTTCCTAATGCACTGCTCGTATTTTCCGTCATTTTCGAGTTTCAGTCTCGCCTTCCACCTCGGGCGACTAGCTATCCTCGCCCACGCCAATGACGCGCCGTGGTTATTTATCTTTGAAGATACATCGATTACTCATCGAAGACAAACGATATTAATTTGAGAGATCCTTCTTTCGTTTCACGCCACTTTGACTATTCATACTCCAACTCATTATTCTTCAGCGACTCTTCGAATTAGTAGTTAATAGCTAAACGTATTGCTTCTATGTACTAGGAAGTTTCTCAATGACATTCATGATGCACTGCAGTTGATCCATCAAAACGGTATTAGTTTCAACTATTGAAACAAGTCATTTGTAATGATAAATTACTAATTTAATTTATCGATCATAAGTTTGGTCACAGTTTGCATTGAGTATTCATTTATTTCTATGTTATTGACTTGTCGTTTATCACGAATGATTCATTGAAAAGTGAAATTGTCTCGAAATTAGGAAACGCGCAGACAAAGATCTATCGTTGTTTAGGATCACTGTTAGATCAGGTCGATATAATCCGGCACTTGCTGGCGAGATGTATCAAGAACGCATTTCCCACGTGATACCTAACCCAAGAATGTCTCTCTATCCGGTATCATCGGACTCCTCCAGATCCCCGATAACATCGCCAGGCGACCGATGCGCGGTAATTTGTCCCGGGATGACTTCGAAGTCCATCGTCGTTCTCGGTTATCAAATTCCTATGGCGACGACCCCGTGGAATCTGTTAAATTTACATTCCATCGAACAAACGGACGGTTCCATTACGACTCGTAAAGGTTTATTAAACGTTTTTCGGAATATCGTTTTTCCGTCGATTTATACATCACTATTTTCCACGAAAAACTGGAGATGCAAATATTGACTGTTTGCCTTCTAACTTTCTCCTCTCTTTTCCGTTCCCTTCTCGTTTACTTTTGATAGTTGCGCTCGTCCGATAAGAAATTAACCAAGTTCTCTGAAACAAACCGTCCCATTTTCCCCGAAGAAAAAACAGTGACGATTATAAAATGTCGATTACTATTATTTCTGATTATCTCGTTAATACTAAAGTATTCTTAATTGTAAAAAGATAGATGAGGAAAAATGAGTTATAGAAGAAATCGAGTCAGTCCATTCCGTACGTTGAATTCCGTAATTTGCTTAATTCCATTTAATTGATCAACCTGCCGGTGGATTCGCGGAAAAGTTGTCCGGCGGTCCCACGAAGTGGCGCGGACGCGCGTGTCCGGTTCTCCACTCGGTTCTTCTCGGTGACGGAGCGCTTTCTAAAAACCGGCCGTATTTTTCGCGGTAGAGGCGCAGGGGTACACGTTTCGGGACGGGTCGGATGGAATTCCAGGACGCGAACTCCTCCGGGCCTCCGGCGGGTCCTGCGGGGCGGTTTTTCCTCGAGCCACAAGGACCCCGGCCCCCGCTTTTATTCGTGTCGTCCTAATTCGAAGCGAGCGATCGGGGTGCGGACGCCGGTGGAATGCTCGCCGGCATGCGGTGTCCGCCTTCGTCTCATCCCCCTTCCCCGGCTTCCTCCGCTCCCCCTGTTCGTCGCGCTCCATCCAGCTGGGATAGGCTGCCCTCCGAGGGACCCCGGTAATTAATTTAACTTCTTGCTCCGACGATGGCGGCTGCTAATGGTTTTCTTGTACTCCTGCGCGAAACTTTGTCCGCGTCGCGTCGCGTCCTGTCGTCTCGCTTCTTCTCTCCTCGACGTCCTTCCCGTCCCTCGTGGCCGGGCCACCGCTGCGGCTACTGCGACAACTCGAGATCCTCGCAAGTTACGCCGGTCGGGCCTTCCCTTTATTTTTTGTTTTCATTCGAAAAAAATACGAAGGATATTTTTTCATATATCGTTAAAATGCATACAAACTAATAACAGTTTTTTAAATAAGAGAACTGAGTCAATAAAATTTCACACTGTATGCACCCTTCAGAATTAATACGTTATTACATGATTCATAATTATATAAATATCGTAGAATGTCTTTTCATTCTATCGACGTCGCTTTAAGAACGCATGGCTCGCGAATCGTAATTCCCTGGAGGTGACCGATCGGAGATAATTAGCCCTGGCGTTGTCGTAACACGATACCTCTCCATGACAAATAGGCTTAAAGAAGAGCCGACGGAAATGACGTAAACAGGAGTAAGAGACCACTCGGGGTTCTTTCGGCGCACCTTCGTGTTTCTCTTAAAGAGCGTTATTTATTTGACTCCCGCGCATGCTGCCTCGTCCTGCCTTCGCAACGGAATTCATTGAATTTACTAGACGGTCCTGAACGGTAATTGTTGGCAATGATTCGTTCCTACAAGAAGCAACATCGTTCCAAAAAAACGGAATCATTGATGGACAATTCGCGAGCTTTTTGATTATGCATAACTCCAGAACACCCGTGAGAAGAATGGATGAGAAAATAATTCCTCTGGAAGTTCTGTAGAATTCTTAATTGAGAAAAACGATTGTTTATAAAAATTAATTAAACGTATAAAACTTTTGAAGGATCGTTTTAAAATTCTTCAAGAAAATATACTGGCTCTGTTGAACAAACTCGGCAAATAATATCTATAGATCCAAGTATAGTCGAGTGGAAGTAGAAATCTCGGTGTATCCGAAGAAACTCGGCGGACTACGTGCCACTTCAACTTGAAGATAACGTCTCGTTAAGGAGGATTTACATAATGAACTTCCCATAAAACAGGAAAGTAACGTGACGTTCGTTGACCAAACGTACATACTACGCTATCTAGACGACTGTAACTTTGGAGGAAGTTGACTCGCAGATTACCATAATCAACTTTCGGTATATTTTATAATACCTCGATTGATTAGAAGAAGACATTACATTATTCATGAATTAAATCCTAGAGCCCAGTTGCCGGAAATGTATACACAGTGTTGATACGTTATCTATCTAGTCGCGATTCTCACCGTGAGCCTAATCACGTTTTTCACGCGAGGTGGAAATCTCGCGGCGTTTCCCGACGCCGGGAGAGGCTCTCGCACTCCACGTTCTATAGAACCCTCCAGTGTTCCCGGTCGGAAGACCTTCATCTTCGTGGACGAGGAGAGGGCGAAAGGCGGCCGGTAAATAGCTGCGTATGCAACGTCCGCTCTGGCCGCGAGGCGTTAACGAGGCGGGCAAACACGAAGAGGACGCGAGGTGGAGTGAAGAAAAGGTTGGTGAAGAGGTGCCGGAGGATGGACGAAGGAATCGGCGGACCGTGGCGTGGAAGAGGAGCGATATACCCGTGGTGAATTTCACCGGGACGAAACGAGACGGAAAAGAGGGACCGAGGGGGGAAGGAAGCGGAGGAAAAGGGAAAGCATGAACGAGACGGAGGAAGAAAGGAGAATGAAACGAGCCACGAAGGCACCTTCTCAAGGCGAGGTGTGAACTCCACCGCCCTTCGGCTCCCTCTATCGGTATCCTCTGCATCCACCAGCACGAAAGCGCCTCTTTCCATCTTATTAAGACCCCCGACCCTGGCAGCATACAACAACCGGACTCTCTCACGGTTCTCTCTCGCTCGTCCTCTTTCACTTTTCTCTTCCTTTCCTTCTCCTGTCGCTGCTGCTGCTTCTTCATCGTTCAGTTCTCCTCGTACGCGTTCGTTTCTTTGAAGTCGCGCATCGACCGATCCACGATTTCTACCTATCAAATACCAATTCACCCAAATAGATCTAATTTTCGACTCTTATCTGATGCCAGAGGGTGACTTCGGCTCTTGGAGTGTCAAATTATGATGAATAATAAAAAAAACGATCCGTCAAGAAGATTCTGAAGACTCCTCAGGAGTTTGTACGACAGCTAACAGGCACAATTGCAATTTGATAAATATTAAAAGTCTTCCATCGAACATACGTGTTAAGAAAGTCATCGATTACCCATCTTCTGTCGTTTATTGGTAAAACACGCGATCGTTCTAGCCGCTAAGGGACGCACTGTTCTCCGCTGTTTCTTTGAAGCGGTTCGCCTTTGGGACGGCGGAAATTTGTCTTGGCCGGAGGTGCGCTCCCTCCGAGGCGAGTTCCGTTTAAATAGGCGTCTCGAAGGCGTTCTTTCTGGTCGCGTGTTTCCTCGCCGCGGCGAGGTTTCGGCCTCTTTTTCATCTCTCGCTCCTCTTCCTCCACTGTTTTCCGTTTTGTTGTACTTGTTAACGCGATGGAAAGATGAAAGGACGCGCTTTCTCGAGTAAACGCAACTTATTAGTAGAATAGAGAGAACTTCGAATATCGTTGAAGTTATCTTTTGTTCATAAGATCGGTTTCTTGGCTTCCTTTGAGGATCTTACAATCGTTCATTACCTCGTGCTAATTATAACGATGTTTCGTTTCTTCGTTAAGACTGAATCTTACAATTTCATCATTGGCTCCGTTTAAATACTGCTTCCCAGAACTTGTTCATCTATCCAGATTTTTAATTAAATCAATTCTTCTTTATTAACTACGTTACGTGTCGATATGCATCCACGTTACATCGTATTAATCAATATAACCAAGTAATCGAGAATATAATTGCTAAATAACGCAAACCCTAAATTATGCATATTAATTATAAACGTCTTCTAGCTTTATAATTTCTGCGGCGCCATATTTAATGACTAGGAAATTACTAGCGCGTTGCGGCGATGAAAACAAAAGTTGGATCTCGGTCCGGTTGTACCGTCGCGCCACACCAGAGAGAACATGCGGTGGAGAGAATAAAACAAGACAGAATGGAAGCCGTGAGGCCGTGAGGCGGCGGCGGCAGCTTGTTTATTTTAATCGGACCTCAACGTGCCTCCGAGATTGTTTCGTCTCGCGGCACCACGATGTTTAGCTCGCCGTTTAATCGCCGTTAACGAGCGGTTATCGTTCACCGACTGGAAACACGGCCGATGCTAATGAGCCGATCGGCCGGAAGCACGGGCCCTTTCGCGTTTCTCTCGCTCGCGGAGTCTCTCCCCTTCGCGCCGTCGTTCTTACTAGTCGTAACTTCATCACGTCAGTTTCCCGTTTCTCTGTATGAAAGCAATTATTCTATGAATTTCAACGATGAAATTCAATTTTTAATACGTTCAAATGAAACGTATTGGTTGTATCAATTTTTATTTAAAAAATCGGTACATCATGGAGAATGACGCTTTGCAAAACTCAATCCTTGTTCTTAACGATTGCAGAGCCGGTTGAGTTCCTATCGAGGAATTCTGAAAAACTGTGAAATGTAAAGAACAGCGTACAACGTCCCTTCGTGGACAGCTGACCGATATTCGAAGGCCGTTTTTGCGCCCTTTCTCTTTCAAGGTTCCCGGTAGTCGACCGGTGCCCGGTTTGCAAAACAGAATTCGCGCCACTTGGTGAACGCGAAGGGGCGCCAGGTCCTGGCTCCCGTTTCAACTGCATTTTCACCGGCTTCTTGTCCTTTCACGACACAGAAATACCTCGTAAATCACGGGACGCGACTGCGAGACCGATTTGTTACGGAAAACAGTGGCGGCAATAAAGCTTACACCAGATCAGCAGGGGTGGTAAAAGGAATTTGTGGTTCAGGAATTTTCTTTCAAAGAAATATTGCGACAAGATTATGGATGTATCGTTTAAAAAATGAACTAGATTTTTTTTATTAATTTTCTATAATCTCATGTCATGCAGTAACTTCGAAATACATAATCTAATTTTATTTTCAACAATTTTTAATCACTACGTTACGTATTGTTCCGCCAAAGAGATTGTTAACTCTGACAGTGAAAACCGCTTATACCGTAACAAGCGAGGCAATAAGATATGAAAGGAAATCATGTTGAAGCAATTAGCAGCTTGAACGGCGCGTCCCGAAATTCCCACCGAGCGCGCACAAACAAGCTACTAAACGCGTCATAATAAACTCCCTCTCCGGTCGCTCCGAAATTTACGACTCAACCTCCAAAAAGTGTAGATGTTTTTCCACTTATCCCGCTATTTGCCAGACGTTCGAACAACAGGCCGCCCCTATTCGCTCCGACCGTGTCGCAGCTACTCAGAACTAAGAGAAGAAAAAAGAATTTGACAGGGAGAAAAATAAGAACGAGAAAATCGGTCGGAAAAATTGCCTGTGTCCGTGACCGACGTGACTCTTGAGAAGAGTCTCTGTTCGCATGCATTTCATGAATTCGAATAGAAACGCGGCCAGTTCCACCGCGACTAATCGCGTCGCACAAATATTTGGCCCGGCCGAGACCGAAGGTCCCCCCGAACTTCTGCTTACTGTTTTAACCGGGCCGGTCGCACAGTAGTTCGGTCTTTTTCAGCTACAGCCCCGAGTCCCGGTCTCCGTACCGTGAATAATCGCGAATCTGATTACGACCACTTGTACACTGCAATGCCCCGTGACGGCTCACCAATAAATCTGCGACGACGGGAGAGCCGCTAGCTTCCGTTCCGAGACGCTACGGATTCGTTTCACCTAATCGGCTACCGCGGTGTTTCCACGGCCTTGGAATCGGCCGATCTTACGCTACGCGCCCCTGACTGTCCCGGCGAAAGCGTGTAAAACGCGATTTCTCGCAAAGTTTTCATGCTCTACTATTCACGTGCAAAGAAACACGAAAAGTTATAACACGCTGTTTGGTTGACGTATTAACGCACCGCGATCTAATCGTGTTACAATCGTCCATTGTTAATACAAAGGAGGTTTGCATACGGTTGTGAAAATAGAATGTCAAGCATTCGACGAAATGCATAATGAGCACTTGGTATTCGGCGAACTGCTCAATAAAGTGGCTCTGTATATTTGCGCACTTGCTGCGCGCTTATTTAGCTTCTGTTTGTTAAATCCGCACGTGCAGTTTACTTCCCAAATGATGGACATTCGGTATTCCGTATGGAACCAGCTGGTGGATCAATACCCTCATTTGTCATTAGCTTCTATTTATTTGGTAATTTCGCCAGTGATGATTGTAGCTGTAATTGTCAGATACGAAAAAGTATGTATGCAATTTCATTTTAAGGATGTACTGGCTATACAGTCAATCCCAAAAGTTTATGCACTTTAGAAACGCATTTTTTAAAAAGAAATCAGACGTCGGAAGAACATCGCTAATAATAAACAACAACAAAAAATTTTCGATTTTTCCGAGGTTTTTCCAAGGGGTACCCCTTCAATTTCTTCCAAATTTTCGTTTTTGGCCAATAACTCCCAAACCGTTAGACTTACGGGAAAATTGCATCAGACGTTTCTGTTAGAGGACGACGAGATCTACAATTTATGTATAAAATTTTCTCGCTAGCGTCAATAGTTAACGAGTAATTTGCAAAAAACTGTTTTTTAGTTTTTCGTCAATAACTCGTTAAATATTAATGCTAGCAAGGAACTTTTATACAGAAATTGTAGATCTCATCGTCCTCTACAAGAAAGGTCGTATACAATTTTCCCGTAGATTCAATGGTTTAGGAGTAATTAAGGAAAAATGAAATTTTTTGCCAAAAGTTTGCCGTTTCGACGCTGAGATGGTC
>NW_017176565.1:751430-751912 GCF_001652005.2 Ceratina calcarata | reverse complement strand
TATTTTTCCGACATTGTTGCATGCATGTTTATTATGTATCATTTTTAAAAGGAATATAGGTCTTTTATCAAAATGCGAGTACATCACAAATATCAGCTCTAGTAATCAGCTACACATTTGCGAATCTTTTTGTTACCCGTCTGCGTTAATGTAGCAACACAAAGGACGGCGGTACTAAACAGGATCGTGCCAGGGCGAAGCTAGGTAGAAATGAGCGAGGCATTATGCACATCATGATCGCGTTATGATCGTCATAAGATTTTACAGCGGTCATAACGGTGCCCGGGGCTTTATTGTCGGCCGGACAGCTTGGCAAAAAGCACACGATTCCGGCTGTCTTCATGGTTGCGTCGCCCGGGTCTTTCGGTCTCTGTAAATTCAACCTGGTTAGGCAGTGTCTCTCGGATAAATATTACTGTAACCCTAAAAATAAATAGAAGTTGAAGAAGAAATAAATGAATTTCATAAAAAAAAGCAACAAG
>NW_017176565.1:748159-749738 GCF_001652005.2 Ceratina calcarata | reverse complement strand
TCAAAATACTAATTTCAATGCACCTGTCTTTATGAAACATTAAATTTGTACAGAGAGAAGATCTTTTTTTATTCTCTGAAAGTATCAGTCTATCGTACCAGATTGAAATATGAATATCCGTTAAGAGCACTGACACATTTACAGAAAAAGTTGCCATACCACGCGCGTATTAAGACGTCGGGTAATAGGCGACGCAGAAAAATCGATGAGAGATTGATAGCGTCACGACAGTAGTTGGCCCAGCTATGTACTACTCGTTAATAATCGGCGGACCGCTTTTTCTTTGTTAATACCATGGTTTATTAATAGGTCCCATTGTCGGAGCCGGTTAGCCATTCCCGTAGCTAGCTCGGTGTGAGCCTATTGTCGAAGGGAACGTACGGTGCGCGTAATTCCTGCCAGATTGATGACCGACCATTACCAGGATTTATCACGCCTGCCAGCCTCCGACCCATTGTGACGTACGTGTAAATAAAAAAATGACGGTCGTGTGGCCGAGGAATCCGTCGTTCGTAGGGTAACCTGTCACACCGTCCCCCTATCGTCGGCCCCTGATTTCCGGTGAAAAATAAGCTGGCGCTAGCGCGTCGAGGGCTAGGCCCGACTTTTAAACTCGATACACATACATGAATAATAGCTTCGTAGTAGATTTGATTAATTCTTAATTTTGAAATGTAAAATCAAAATACAGCCGTGGTATAGAGAAGATCGACATGATGTTTAAACGCTTTGCAGTATCGAGTCGCGTGAATGCATTCCGGAGTGGGAATTCGCGAGTTTTTATCAAATCAGTGTATCCCCGGCATCGGTTACGCGACGCGACGGTATTCACGTCGATCTTCGCGCCTGGTGTCCCAACCTCATCCCCTCCCCGACTTCCCCTCGGCCGGTTGATCCTCTCCATGAATCTCTCCGGGGTGTAGATGGTGAGCCAAGATAGGGGGGCTACTTAAACTTAACCCTTGCTCGAGCTCGTGCTCCTCGGGGCCGGGAGGACCGGTGAGACCGGAGGCCACACACCAAGAAAGACTAATAGCCGGGAAGATAACGCTCTTAAACACTTTGCCAGGCCAATGCTTCTTTCTCCCCCGGCGCTGCAACCTGCTCCTCCGAACCCTCTGCCCCTCTCGCGTCCCGACGTTCGGCCGCGTGTTTGCTCACGCTACCACCGAGACCGGGCCCAGGCTACCTATTCGGCGACGGTAAAGCCCGGTCGAAGATCGATCGACTGCCAATAACACCGCGAAAAACACGGCAGCAACCAGCCACGGCCGGGAATTCCGCGCGGCTCGCGAGGAACCTCCGCGAGCGAGAGGGACTCCGCTCGATGCTGCGCGCCGCGGAGAATATAAATGAGCTCGCCGCTTCGGACTCGGCTAACCGTTTAGATAAGTGGCAGCCCGTAGTATCAGCGGGGAACGATTGAGCTTCGGAAAACGGTGAATCGTCTTTAGGATGTTTGCGGTTGACGATTGTTTGAATGGGTTTTGTTTGAAGGGAAAGTATTTCGAGGGATGGAGTTTGGGAAATTTTACGAAGTCTTTAAAGGGACTGGAGTATATTAGAAATCGGAATAAGT
>NW_017176565.1:698984-747434 GCF_001652005.2 Ceratina calcarata | reverse complement strand
ATAAAAAAAGATTTGCAGAAAATTAAGCAGATTATTTATTAATAGTTTGGAAAAATCTACAATATTAGCAGTTTAAGAAATTGTTTAAACGACGTTAAATGATAGAACCAGTTTATTACACAAGAGAGTACTGTTACCGTTTTAAGGATCATACACTGTACACATGTTTACTCCACTAATTCGCAGTGTACTTTTATTTAACCGTAGTTTGTAGAAAAGAACGACCGGAACTTTGAAACAGCATCCCACTGTGTGTCCGCGCATACTCTAATTGGCCACGGCGTGCCAACGTAATTAGCTAAGTACGCTTGAATTAAGATGATAAATAGCGGAGTTTACAGGTAGAATTACAGCTACCGTATCTTGCGCTTTGCTATAAGCTTTAGCGGTACAGCCTAGCTTATTCATGGCTTCAATTAACGTTGCCCTTTTGAACGCGAATCCAGGCTCTATTAATATTCAGAGAATAATTCTGCGAGCACTCTACGGGTATTAAATTAAGTTTATTAATGTGGATGCTTTATTTAACGAAAATGTATTATAAACTCTTTAGTGGATTTAATTTCACAGACTGCATAAGGAATTCAATGAAATAGATTACAGTTGAGATGACCAATAGTTTCTAAGTATTCATAGGACTCGTCTGACAATAATCAAAGTTCACGATTGAAAGAGGCATCAGCTGTTCTTTTCTCCCTGGTTAGCCTCTGCCGAGAGGGGTAGGGGTTCGTTATAATTCCGCGATGGTCGTGCACGAGCGCATTAATTCAATTCTTCACACTTGTACGAGCAAGGCAGGTAGCGGGCCGTCTTGTCACGGGGAATTAAGATTAACATTCAGAAGCGGCGTGTACCCGTGGGTCGTTAGCGATATTTACAAGTATGTACTCCGTAGGAGCGAGCAATAAACTCGTTGTCCCGGCCAACTGTAAAGCAATAATCGTCTCGTTATCCCGGTTGTAGGTGAGCCGCTCGCTCGCGACGAACCACCGTGGCCGCTTTTCACCCTTCTCCGTCATTCCCTGTTATCTTTTCGCGTCGTATACTATACGCGCATGTCGGAGATCTTTAGCCTGTTAGATGCAAATGATATTATTAAACCAACGAGACGGTGTACACACGCTGAAATCAGCAAGGTGTATACATAGTGATAGGCAGGGAAGTTTCAATGTAGCTGATTTAACAAGTTTGCTGAAGTCAAGTGCAGGTTGCAAGTAAATCTACATGTTTAATATAGAAACTGGCTGACATATTAATGCCTAGCCTCGATCACTGATCTTAGAGACGATTGAAACAAACAAATAAATTAATAATTAATTCTTTACATTCATACTATGAACCAAGCCTGATGGGAGATGCTAGTAAACGAAAACTGATACACGTAACAAATTGGAGATATCATGTTCAGAAATGGATCGAGAATGATACAATCCTCAGAAAATCGTTTCCACGTCAACGTCCTAAATATACTCGGTGCTGATATCAAGAACCGTCGCTTAAAATCTGTTCTTACGTCATTCGAACACAACCAGCGGGCACCGCGTCGTCGACTTCCGTGAAAAGAAATGGAAATAAACTACGCCTTGCCATCGGATTAAAAAATATGTGCTACCTTCGATTCGATCATCGCGCAAAAATTCACATCGAATTCCAACTGTTAAAATTAGATAATAACGTATAGCTCCTCGATAAGAAACATTGGGAACGAGGATGAAATCTTCTATAATGAACTAGTACGAAAATAGTGAAACGGTTTCGATAACCCTTGTGTTTCCACTGCTTTATAAGAAAAACGACGTGGTTTGCGCTAAGATTCGTACAACAGTATCGTACAAACACATGAGCAACAGGTGGCGAGTGGCTTTGGGTTTAGGTTACCGGTTCAGCTATTCGGTTTTATTCATGACTCCAGAGGGGAAGGAGCTGGTTCGTACGAATCTACAGTCGTGGGCCGATCGACCCATGAAATTCCTTGCTCGGCCGATTACCGAGACCCTCGCAGGTTGTGCGCCCTTCTGTTGTACTTCTTTTACAATGAACTTAACGATCCACTTGTAACAGAGGTCGACGTTGCAAGGAACTGCGATAATTAATAATGAGGGACATGTTTTCTATAACAAGATTTTATATATCAATCTGGTAACATAATGTTTAAAACTCATTTCCCTCAGTCAGTAGAACGACCTGTACGTTTTACATTCGACGATGAATAGACACCACGTGGTGTCTGTCTATTCAAGAGGAAAATCGATTAGTAGGTAACATTTGTGTTAAGTGTATAGCAGTAGCTATCGTTGGTTTCCTCATGGCTGCAGCTTCGTTTCACAGCGAAATTGCCGATCGTGCGTCCCGAGTCTCGATACTCTCATAAATGAATGCATCGTAATTACACGGCTGAAATTTTATGCCCGCGGAATTAACATATTTATACGCGCATCGACGTCCCATTGACGGGCGCGAGGGGCCTCGCCAGGCAATTACCAATGCATATTTATTGTTACAATAATAGTCGTACCGTTAAACGTGAGGGCAAACCGCGCATTATAATTTAATCCTTCGTTGTAACAGCACCGTGAATAATGGCCGACATCACAATGAGCCATAAAATAGCGGCGGAACTATACGCGCCAGAGAAATGTCCGATATATTGTAACTTACGGTTAAATCGTGTATCCTGTGTACCGTATGTACGTTCGAAGGCAACCGCAGTTCTCCGCCACGCTTCAACCTCGATTATAATTGAATTTATGGCTAATATCCTGGTACTAGAGTTCCGAAACTCGTGAAAAATCAACGTTCCAATTTAAAGTTGCAAATAGGAATTCTATTATAGAAATTCCTATGTGAGAAGCATGTATTGTATTACATCAGAACTTTAATTACATTCTATAGACAGAGTTTGATTTCAGTAGTAAAGTGTCAAAAATGAATCAATAAATTAATCAAATGCTACCTTTTAGATTAAATATAAAATCAATATCAGTAAAGTTATAGCATGTTTAGTGAATATTGTCTTCAATGGTGGACATTCCTAATCCCCGTTAAGATGAATTAACTGAAGCCTAAAATTATGTTGTCAAGCTTCAGTCCGATGAAAGAAATCGATTTTGTCTATCTACTTGCGCAAACAGGTCAATTTGCCACGATAGGCACGGTTAATACATCATATTAATCGTCGATAGAGTCAGAAGTCCCGCAGTCGAAATCGTCATTAATCATGAAATCACGATCGCGATAAAGTGGAACGTACCATATGAAATGAATCGTTCAATTTGGTAAGCAGTTGACGTTGACACTGCTCCTAAATAGGTTTATCCCAAATTTTCTGATGTCTTCTTAAACGTAAAAACAAATCTGAAATGTTTACATGTGATTTAAAACGTTAAATCTTTGAACAGAATGATGAGTAAGATTAATTTCCTTTGCATTGCGTTACATTTACACGTGCACTCGATATTTGATCACTGCGATAATCAATACGTGACAGAATTCAAAATAGAAAATCGTTCCCTATCTCTACGATTGATCGTAAAGTAAAAATGCTTTCATTCTAAACTTTTGATAGTCAATATTGACCAAATCAGGTTCAAAATACATCCTCTTTGTATGATTTAAATGTTACATTTACGTTACTTATACATAAATGTTTCCTCAATTCTAATTATTGACTGTATTATTGCAATTGATGAAAAAACATTAAACTATTTGAAAAATCTGATAATCGAAAGATAGTGTACTCAGAACTGATTACGAGTTATTCAATTTTAAAGAAGTGAATGGGCACGTACAGTTAGAGATAAGCACTACGTGATTTTAGTAGGTTACTCGTATGTTGCGTTATATTTATTTTAGTACACCGATTTGACACTTCAGTTACGTACGTGTGTCACTGTAAGTAATTTTTCCGTTTGACTAGCGTAAGAAAAAAAAAATATAGAACGATATTGCACCAAGTGAAACACATTTGCAGAAATTACAGAAATCAATGAAAGAAAGACAGATATGTCCGATGAGGTCAGAAATGAACAGAACTGGGCATAGATCAGCCTCGACCGGCGGTCAATCAACGTTAATTATGATGACCAACCCCGAGAGACGTTTGATGGATTTAGTTGACACGTGTTCACTTCGGACATGACGTTCGAACTGGCGATTCTCGTAGGATCGCGAAGTCGGCCAAGAAACTTCGTGATTCACAAGCGTGTCTTGGAAGATCTCGGGCTGTGGTCGCAAAGTAATTACAGGAAAGACGAGATAAATAATCGTCCGCCCACGACGCGCATGATTCTACTGGCAAGCCATGAAACAGCCTGCTATTTGTTGGTCGTTGTTCCGAGAAAATTCGTTCCACGCTTTCCATTCGCCATTTCCAAAACGGAAACCCGGATGTAGTCCAGACATTTATTTTTTAAACGTCTACAAATTTTGAAATAGGGGTTGAAATTAATTATAGAATCTTGGAATGTCTGTGGAGAAATTGAGATGCTTGTATCTTCAGATTCCTGATAAGGGCAGCGTGATTTTATGAACGAATAAAAAGTATGTGGGTTCGAATTAGACAAGAATCTGTGGAATGCGAGTTATCATTGAGATCATTTATTGCAAGACCTTGGCGCAACTGAGTCATTCTCATTTAACGTGATTAAATAACAAGATTAAACACTTCTACGAAATTTCATTTGCAAAACAAGATAAAATTCTAATATAAAAATAAAAGTTATATTAAACATTTCCAACAACAAAACTTTCCAAACTTGTTAGAATTCTTTTAAAGGAAGTCTTTTAATATCGTTTTTGTAAACATCTGACGTTCACGACTAAACGATTGAATGGACAAGTTATTAATCCGGTCGATTAATTAATAACCGGTCAGTTTGCGCGTAATTTCTTTATACGTATACATACAACGGCGATAGTAACTATCGTAACGCGGTATACTTAACGTCTTAATTGCTGACGGAGATTGTTGTCCGCTCGGTAAGAACACCAGCTACGTTTGGTAATGCGGCCCGATAATGCAACAGCCTTCGCGCTAAAACTTAATCGAGTCAGCTGGTTTTAATTGAGTTCCTCGCGGCCCGACGCTGACAATGACCAGGAAACGAGATCTCGAATAGTAAAATTGCCATGCCTAATGCAATGCATCAAGTCGTTCAGACGATAGTTAAAACATTTATTACTCATTTTACGCTGCCTCGCACTAAATTGGCATTACTGAATAATGCAGAGGCGTTACAATGTATCTTTATGTCGTCGCGCTTAGATATAAACTTTTTTAATAATCCTGCAATTAAAGTTTGAACGCTTTTACGACATTCATTCATGTAGAGCGATTACTGGAAGAGTTAGACTAGTTTCGAACATGGACATCAATTATTTTAATAGTGTTAGTTGTTGGATATGTTTCCACTAGCAGAACTCGTGCTCCTTGAACTTCTGCGAGTTCGAGGAAAATTACGAGCTTCGTGTCTGACACTGTTTCGGTATCACGTAATGCAAGTACGGAGAAATATGAAATGGATCTGTACGATTATAATAATACATCGTTGAACGTAATGATGCTCACGGTCATAGCCTCCATTCTTTCGGTTTCATTCGATTTAGATAAAGGTCAGTTCCATCGTGCTTATTTTTATACCTCAACGTTTGCTTTTCCTCAAAGCCGATTTTAAACGCGTTACGTTGTTTCAGAAAACAATCAGCTTTTAGTCGTGGATAACCCATCATCCAGTATTTTCAGATCGTTGACTCGTCCAAAGGGAATGCGTTTTGTGGGTAGAAAAGAATTTCTCTTCTCCTCGATTATATTAATACGGATTTGAACAGTTCATTTTACTAGATTCGATTTGTTTTTCATATTCAAAGAAATGCAACCATTTTTGCGATAGATAATTTAAAAATGAAATACTATGGGAGCTGATTGTCGGTGGCCCGACATAGTTTTCAATAATGATAATTCAGTGAACGCATCGTTGGTGGTTGTACTGTCAATACTAGTCGTTAATCATTCTGTATCATTAGCAAACAGAGGTTACTCAATTTCGAAGCGAATCTCATTTTCCACTTTCCGCGCGTTAATAGGCATTCGCTCATCCATCATCCGCGCTCGCGGATCAAAACGGCTTATCGTGACCAACCGAGGATCGTTTACACAATTCGCTAGTCACGATACCTTTCAGTCACGAGAGAATGCCTGTCTTTCACCGATTCTTCTTCATCTCGTTCTGCTCACGACCACGCGGCGTGCTCGACGAATTCGCCTTGCGCTACAAAGATTTACGATGGCATTTACAGCATGTGTCGCTGTAAAATCTCATAATCCCCGTTCCGTCTCTTACTCCCACTTCTCTTAATCCCCTGCGTCGATCTTAAATATCTTTTTGACGCATCGAATTTACTTTGCAACGGCATTTTAATACGAAATAAAACGTATCAGGGATGTGGGGAGTTTATTAAAAATTGAGATATGAGAACGGGAGATAAGACGGGAGATCGGAATCTGATTAGTTAAGAGAACGATCGAATCGCGCATTTATTTCGCAGGAGTCGACGAGACAATGCCTCGGTACGCCTTTAGAATAATTAACTGTATCGATAGCATCGATCGATAGGGACAAAACACGGCTGTACGCCGACTGTGCGTGTTTGTTCGCTCGACGATTAAATCGTTGTCGAACATTCGTGTAATTGCCCCGGATTGAACTTTATCGTTTTGATTTGCATCGATAGGATCGATGTAAACGCCGCGTTTCTCGTTCGCCGTCTCCCGATAGGCTTCGATTAAAGCGGCAAGCCGATCCGGTGCCGGTCTATGGACGCGTAAGTACATACATCAACAGGTTAAAACTGTTGCTTTCACTGGAACATTGATTTTCCCCGCCGCGGCCAGGCCACATTGAAACGTCACCCCGAGAAATTTGCAACCTTGCCCCGTTATCTCACGCTGGATCGACGTAATTTATAGAAAGCATAGCATCCAACGTGCAGCTATACGATACTCCGCTAATTACTGCTATATCCCGTTCTGCTTCCTGTTCTGTCATCCTCTTCTCAGTGTATAGTATTTCATTTATGAACAAGAGCAGTATACTAACTGAACGACTGTGCTAACGTGTGTATTCAATTATTTCTTATCGAAAATTAAAATTAACCAAGATTCGTTATTCGATGCACGAAAAGAGGAATGAAATGAAAAATGGTATCAGGCGAAGGAAAGGTGACATAATTTCCCAACGTGAGGGCACGTGACGACGCCGTGTCACGTGTCGCCGGGACACGTCGAAGCGACGATTAAAAGCTCGTTATGCCCGGTCGGTGCACCAGGCATTCCTCTGGTGGCGAGGTTTCATCCAGAGGGTTAAAGGAAGAGAAAAAGAGAGAAAGGAAGATCTGGGACGTACGAATGCGGATAAGGACGAGATAGGATCAGGCTGCTACATCCTACAGGATCGTGGCGAGTCAGGCCACACGGTATCTAATCTGGCCACTTTCGGAGCCGCGGGTAGCCGTGTTTTGGCCGGGGATCGTGTTAAGGGGATTTACATTCATTTCGATCCTAATAACCCGATCCCTCGGATCCCGATTTGGAACACGATATCCGTCCACTTCGTGTATACGGTATACACCCCGGGCGCACCACGGCTCTTTCCTTTTCTCTTTCTGTCTCTGGTTCTCCGCCGCTCTGCATCGAGCCGCGCCGGTTTCGTCGGGGCCGTTACTCTTCTAATCCTCTTCTCAGCCGACAACTCTCCCTCTCTCTTTCTCTCTTCTCAACGTATTCTCCCTTTACCCAGCGAGATACGCGACGAGCTTTTAAGTTAAGGACACCCCTGCGCCTTACACCTTTCACCCGGTCGTGAGTTATTTAAAAGCCAACTTTTCTCTCCGGTTCCTTCCGTTGCTTTTTAAATGGAAAACGGCTGTTGAAAAGTCTCCACACTAGTTCTATTCTATTTAAACTTATTGTGTTCCAGTTTTAAAGTTTCTATCTACGAAAATGTAAGTACCACTCGTACTTCTCGATTTCAATGCGACTGGAAAGTGTTTACCAGTTGTGATTTTTAAAAACAACTCTATTAAAAACCGTTTACTTTTGTTTGAGGAAATTGAAAATGTGTGCTCTGATGTTTACAGTAGTCTCGAGTTCTTTGCCTCCGTTTTAATTTGCACGCAATTTTCGAGACTCTCCGTACCTTCGATCTTTAACCTCAGCGATGCCGTTACTCGTGTCAATACTCGGCTTTCCTCGGCGGAATGCGAAAAAGTGTTCCGCCTTTAATGGTCTTCTTGTGTCCTCTTGTTTCGACTTTATTGCTTCTCACACCACCGTCTCTTTCACGTCTGTTTGGAATAGGAATATTCCGGCGGCGGTGGTATGAGCGGTCGTTCCCTGGAGGTGTATTCTTCGCGTTAATTCCTCGACGCCTTCGTTCTCCCCCCCTTCCCCACCCCGTTTTTCCCTTTTGGTCATTGGTGAAAGTACGTTTCAAGAAGGATGCGCGCACTAGAGAAAACGAAGTAAAAGCCTCCTCGTAGGTGAGTACACGCGTTGACGAGTGGAACGCCACGCCGTGCAGAGACGTTTTTAGAATGCTTCACGTAATTGGAGGGTTTCGTTGACAATTAATGGACTCGATAAATAGAATAACCAACCGCTGTAAATAGCGGCGCTAATGCATTTATGGAGTACCGATTGTTTGGAATTTTTTTTTAGAGAGCTGCCACTCGGGTATTTTAAGAACGTCTCAGGTGTGAATAGTTTTGAAAGGAACGCTAAGAACTGCGGTGTGATCAACGCTTCTATTACTAATTTATAACAGGCAGATAAAACGGACGATCATTAGACGAAATTAACATTTTATTGTTGTATTTATTTTTATTATAATATAATTCAACACGTCTTTCTAAAGTCTCTGGAGATCGAGATAGTTTTCTGTTAACCTCGCCGGTTTTAATTAATGAGCGTGTGAAAGGACTGTGGAGGCCGATTTCCAGCCTCTCGGAAGGTCCCCGCCGTTTTTCCTGGAAGCGGACTACAACGCAGATCGATCGACCGATCGATCGTCGCGTCCGCGACCAGGAGAGAACCGAGCAGCCTTCGAACCTGTCCCGTGGAACCGATCTCCCGTCCCGGTACTGGTTGTTCCAAGTTTCCACGTCTCGGGTTACATCCTTATTACATACCTGGCGCGGTGGACACGATCACGGGCACGGGCACGAACCCCGTTTCGGGGTTTCGAGGTGCTGGAAAGAAGATCGAAGTCGACGGGCCGCAA
Organism: Ceratina calcarata; assembly: GCF_001652005.2. Lineage (NCBI taxonomy): Eukaryota > Metazoa > Arthropoda > Insecta > Hymenoptera > Apidae > Ceratina > Ceratina calcarata. The sequence goes on along the minus strand of NW_017176565.1, from coordinate 738,159 downwards.
GGCCCTTTTGTCTGTGGGAACGGATTACCGTTCGCTCGAGTTATAGCCGAGTGTCCGATCCCGAAACGGAGAACGAGAGACGAGCCGGTCTCCCGGCTGGGAACGACGAGGAAGGAACGTGTTGTTTTGGTCCGTTCGCGCGCTCGCTCGTCGACAGGACCCAAGACGAAATCGGGTGATGAAGCCTCGCGATCGGTGCACGCCTCGTCGCGTCCGGTGACTCGCCACTCAGTCTCAGCGGTGCGCGCCGGCTTCCTTCTTTCCCGGCGCCCCTTTTCATTTATTTCTCGCATTAGGCGACGGTTCTTGCGCCGGACCACCCTTCCCCTGTCGACGCAGTGGGACATCACCTCGGTATCCCGTGTCGTTCGACAGTGTTGCAGAAACTTTTTGCACCCTAGTTCCATTTTTCCTCTCACCTTTCAAAAGTTTTTGCACGACTGATATGTTGCACTTGGTACACCTCTCCAGATTCCCATTGCGTCTGAAAGAATTTCAGATATTTCCGAAGAAACGGAGTTTAACAAAAGGATAACAAGATTATTATTTACATTCTCTTCATCGATCAACCGCTAATACAATTAAAAGATTCGCCGCGTATTCAGATGACGAGATTCTCGATCTCGTTACGAATTTGTATTCTGCTTGCATTATTTATTGTCGAACGGCGATCTGCGCGTTACGAGACCAATCTTCGAAAATCGCGTGGCACGGACGTGCAACGTGGATGTAACCCAAGCCAGGGAGTCTCGAAAATTCCATAACGGAGTTCGCTGGCTTCCAGGATGTATGGTCGCCTCGTTGTCCGAAATTTAATTGGGCGAGCGCATAAATTGCGACATCCTCTGCGAAGGAAATGATCGAGCAGTCGGGCCAGAGAACAAAAGAGTATCGAGGCTGGCCGATCTTGTTATCGGAGTTCCTTCCACCGTGTTTGCTTTCGGATGCGCGACCGAAGTGGTAATCGTGCACCGTGCAAATGGTACGGCGAGTTGGGAAGACTCGAGGGAGGAATGAAGATGAAGAAGCGTGAGATAGGTCGACCGACTCTTCAGCGAATCGTTCGCCCGGACCATCTAGAGAGCTCGACAAACACTCGATGAAGCTCGCCGTGAATCTTCTTCAAAACACCGGGCCCATTGTTGCCGTGTCATCTCGTCGGACTCTGGGCCATTGTCCTCCGACGCGTGCATTACCAATTGTACAAATCGATCAGCCAGTGTTCTACCGTTTAACACGTTCCGTAATCTAATAGATCACGCGAACAGACGTAGATACAGTTTCATTAAACGAATGAAGTGAAATAAATGTAGAGAGAAGCTAGAATTACAACAAGAATGACAAGAGACGTGGTAAATTGTTTATGTAAAACAAAGGGGGATCGGCGTGAAGCCCATTGATGAAAGACATGAGCGAGGAGGAACAAATCAGAGACGGTGTGAGCCGAGGTGGCACTTCTCGTTTAAAGCCCCATAAAAGAATCGGTGGGGACATCTCACTGTCTGAGAATTCGAATTCCCGGCGATCATCGAGCCGATAAAGGCGCGAGCGAGCGAGCGGAGGTGTCGAGGGGATCCGTTTTCAGCGAAGCGGAAGTGACTTCCTGGCCGGAGATCAGCTGACGCCTGGGCGGTTCGTCTCGGCCGCCTAGTGAATGGAATATTGAGAGTAGAAGCTCTCTCTTTTCGGGTCCCGAAACCAGCGCACCGGTCAGAGAGGTGGACGAGGTGACGATGCTGGTGGGGAGGGCCCACGATGGGAATCGGACGAGGAGACCCGGTGGAGAGAACGGAGGGAACGTTCCGGGTGGAGGGAAGAAGTGGAAGAACGAGCGTCGGGCTGAAACAAGAAGAACGGAATAAAAGGTTGGCCTGACCGCGAAGGTGAAGCTGAGAAAACGGGCCTGGAGGTGGAGATGGACTCGTGGAGAAACCAGCGGGGGCGGGGCCCCGAGTCTGGATGCTGGGATGGAGCCCGTTCACCATCTTCGTTCATCTCGGACCCAACCCCCTTTCCCGATCAAAACCTGGCCCGTCTCTCTGCCTCTCTTCTCTCTCTCCCTGGATGCTCTCTCGCCTCTCTTCTTCTTCCTCCTCGTTTCTTTATTCCACACATTCCACGTCTTTCCTTGACCTTCTCACCTCTGCTCCGCGTGTTTCTGACTCGGCTCGAGTCAGTCCTGTCGGCGGATCGTGAACAATTTTCGAAGGTTCGAGGATTTCTGTACGATGGTCCATAGGTTGGAATTCGGTAGGGAATGCGGTTTAGTGGAAATTGGTCGGATGATGATTGGTCCATGATTTTAGGATGGTGGATGAGAATCTCAAGGTACACGAAAATGGAAAGCGTAGAACTCCGATCTATAACAAAATTGAAATTAAAGAGAGAAAGAAAAGGGAGGACAGGAAGCTTTCGAATTCTAATGTAGACGAGACAGGGACACGTGAAATTGCAATTACTCGTTCGCTAACAGCTGCATTATAATTAACACGGTCTGGTCGGAGCGAGATAAGATACGATGCATGTAAACTAGGTATATATGATAGACCGATAATTAACGGGTGTATCGAGGTAAGAGGCGACGTTGATAAAATATCCTGTTCTGAATCCTGTGAGCATTACATACTCCTATCTAATCAACTCCATCGTCCTGGCCTTCTATACGCACATCCTACGTAAGATTTGCTTCTCGTCTCTCAATCCTCTCGCAGTGACTGTCCTACTCTTATTTCTCATTTCCATAGCAAGATATGAACAATGTATGAATGATGTATCTGTCAACAGGCTCGTTTCAATGGATATAGGTGTACGTCGAATTTTATCAGACTATGGTCAATTGATTTAGAGATTTCGAATCTGAAAATCGCGCGACTTTCACTTCTCGCACGGATCGCATTTCGTGAACGACGAATATAAACGGGATTTTTTATTGACTCGTTCGTCTTTATTCGTGACTTTATAATTTATATATTTACTTATGGTATTACATTGAATCCATTTATGAAGGGAGACATTTTTCCATGCTATTGAATTTTCTCATCGTCAAATCCAAAGTCGTGACTTTTAGCGTGAAATAAACCTGAAGGATCGTTTGGTCCGTTTCACTTATTTCCAATCGCATCCTTCGCGATTCGTCTCGAGGATACTTGGCGCACGGTTCTTTGTGGTCACTCTCCTTTCTCCGCTGCTCTTTTTTTTGTTCCTCTTCATCCCTGTGTCTGACTCCCTTCCGCCCTTGTGCCCCTAATGGATTACCGGCCGGGCCATTTTTCAGCCGAAATGGATTTTCATAAGGACCGACATTCTCAGCTTTGGCCAGCCGCGTTGGCATTCCCCGGCCATTCTCCGTTTCACCCTATGTCCGGTCCGCCAAAATGTTTGTAAATAGATGTAAAGTCTGGGAGGAGCTCAAGGGGTTCCCCGCTGGGTGAACAAGACACCCCATCGCGATCCACGGCTCGGTACATTTCTCGGCCTCTTCACCATTCTTTCCCTCTCTTTATACGCGGTACATTCGGCCACCTTTTGTATTTACTTCCACCTCTTCCTCTTTCCGCTGTTTCTTCTACTTCGTCCTCATCGTATCTCTCCTCATCCTCCCACTCACCCACTAGCAATCCGTTCTTCCTTTCCTTTGCACTCTTCTGTTCCTTCTTCTTCTTCGTTATTAGTCATCGTACTTTTGCATCTCGTACGTTTCTGTTTGTTCTTTCAGTCTTCAGATTCTTCAGGTCCTTCTGACAATGACTCTTCCTCTTCTACTTCGCTATAAGCATGATGTTGAATCAACGAATTACCTTTAACTTCGTTTTAGAAAAAACATTCAGTCGCACCAGTTTATTAGCCACGAGCACTTTGCTAATCGTCGTTCTGCGATTTCATTTATCTAAACGCGCGTAAAACATCGCGCTCGTAAATTTAACTCCGCCGGCACAAATCAAATATTATACTTTTCGCAATGCACACACATTAATTTACGGGACGAAACGTTCAGGGCGTGAAATATCGCCTCGTTTCTTTTTTTTTTTCTCCCTCTTCTCCGAGTCCAATGTTCCCTTCCTATTTGACAGCGTGCTCTAACATACCTACATACACATTGTTGGCCGTGCAAATTATTAACATCCGTCCAAACACGCGCTTTCTTCGGAAGCGATAAATCATCGGTATGAAAACATATTGTGTTTGCCGTGTGCACTTCTACGTCGTGTTTGCGCGGGATCCTCCGGTATACGCGGAACGCCGCCCTCTCCTATAGGTGCAACGTATGTACCTATATGTACAAGGCGAGTTCAATGGAAATTATACGGATAACAGCGGGAACAATGGTGATTCCTAAAGTCGGACCCGGCTTTCAAATTCACCGATTCACGGTGACAAATCGCACCCATGAGTATACCGATCACAATGGCAAGGTCCCTCGTATCGACGATGACGTTGCAATTATTTAGAAAACCCTGTATTTCATTGTAACATATGGTGTCGTTTTCACGTTGCTACAAAAATGCAATTAAAACGAGACACGCTTCCCATAGTGCTCATAATTGATCGATGTTCGTTCTTTAAAAAATATGATATTAATAAACAATTTCTCAAATACTTTTAGTACAGATACATGATAGAACAATATTTGGGATCTTAAATGCAAAGAAGATGCAGGATAAAGTTCATTTTAAGCGATAAACGAGCGACTCCTTAAAGGGAAATTAGAATTTATTACAAACGACAAGAAATTAACACGTCTGCCTCTGTTTGAGTCTCGTCGACAACTGCAAGTCTCGTCGCCGATTGCCTATCTTCATGAAAGATTGTCTATTTTTCTGGAATCCTACACTCGTATAATAATAAATTTTCGATTTATATTATACTTTTATTTTATATTATATTTTTATCTATACAAGTTTAACAAACATTCTTCATAATTCCATTGTTGTTCGTCTTCTGGCAATCGATTTCTCAACGCCTTTCCTGCGCACCTCTTCAATTACCGAAACTGCTCGGTGATGCGGATCATGTACGGTGCTCGTTCCGCAGCCGGGAAAGGATTAAGGGCGGCTATTGAGGACGACGCGACGCAATATCTCTCATGACATCGCGAGATGCGTGGAGGCGAAAGGGGTCTCGCGCAGAGGCCCGTTTCATTCAGAGTGAGAGAGGCGGGCCGCTTAATAGGAATTCATCCGACAGCCGATGGGCGTGCGATTCGCTTGTGGCGATCGCGTGCACGTGGCCGTGACACCGCGTGCGCCAGGATCGCATCGCGGCGGACCGCGGGCCCCTCGGTTTTCGCCCGCGAGGGAACACGAAACGAAGGAAGAAGGCGGGACCGGTCCCTCGAGTTGTCGTGCACCGCTCAATAGGGGCTAATTGCCGCAAGGAGAGCTGCAAATTCGCGGTATTGTAAGGCCCCGTCTCGTTTTCGTGCCCGCTGTCGAAGCATTGTCGGCGACGGGCCCTTCGTTTCGCGCGCGAGCCGCCACGCCGCGCGGTTTCAATGGAAACGACCAAACTCGACGAGCATACTCGATGTCGCAGAGCCCACGGGACTCATTCTATTTTCTTAACACGCATAGTAATGGTAATTAACGCTTAGGGAGCAGGTGTGCGAGAATTCGATTTTCTACGGTTGCTTTCAGAGAGGAGATGAATCGAAAAGATTAAAAAGGAATGTACAAATTTTTTTACGAAGTCGTAGTTCGTAATAATTTACGGCCGGACGGGGAGGGGTCTGTTTCATCTTCAGGAAATAGAGATGAAGGCATTCTGGCTTCTAGGTAGTTCACACGAAGACCCGCGTAACTTCCTGCCGCGCGAAGTCATGGCATCGTACACGCTTTCTCGCGCTCGCTATTGACCAGTTGGTCCGCGTATCATCCAGGTAGACGAACAGAAAGAGAGAGGAAGAGGAGCTTCTCAAGGGAAGGAAACGGGAGAAGAAGAGGATTGCCGTGACCGAATAATCCTCGACACCGGCCGTATTTATACTTCTGTTTGCCTCCTCATTCGCCACGGACCCTTAAAGGGAGCCTTCGTCCGGTCAAAACACGCATTCGTTTTCCGCCACCCCCTTCGCCCTGGGACCTAGTCGTTTACCTGGCCCCCGAAACGGTTACACGCGGCGCGACGCCTTTTTCCGCGCGCATCCGCGTGAAATCGCGTAAATCCTCCGACGCGCCTGTCGGGAAAATCGCGTTAAGCGGAACTTCGGGGAAAACTGGCCAGGCTTGACCGTGGTGCACTTATCCTATGAAAAGAAACCGTCCACCCTTGTTTGCGTTTTTCGTGTGGAAGTCAATGGAAGGATTGGTCTCGCGCTCGAGGGTGCCTTCCTCCCATACGAAATTCCTTTCACAAAACCTACACATTGTAATTTTAATATCGTTAACAAAAATCTGATTGCCCTCAATCCTTATTTATTTTTTATATACCATCGCTCACCGTAATTTGATTTGAATTAATTTTTAAGTCATTTTACAGTAGATACGAATGTTCACGTTTATGATTATTTTTTTCATTAACCTGAACGATGTACTGTTGCAGAGGTGCAAGGAGAAGCTGAACACTCTCGCTATCTCGGTAATGAACCAGTGGCCGGGGGTGAAATTGAGGGTGACGGAGGGTTGGGACGAGGAGAACAAACACGCGACAGACTCGTTGCATTACGAGGGACGTGCCGTCGACGTGACGACGAGCGATCGGGATCGCTCGAAATACGGCATGCTTGCAAGACTCGCCGTCGAAGCTGGTTTCGACTGGGTCTACTATGAGTCCAGGTCGCACATCCACTGTTCCGTCAAATCAGGTCAGTATTTTATCCGCCACTCTCTTCAAGATCTATCCGTGTTTATATGTAACACCCATAATATTCGATGACCGTTTTTAAAAATCATTTAATATCCCATGTTTGAGTACTTTAAAAACTAGTTACCGATACGTTAGCATAATTTTATGTACACCGTTTATTATTATAATATCTACTTTACTGCTCTCGATGGTAGAAAATTATCTGTCCAATACAAATTTCTGTTGATGATAGACTTTAATCGATTAACGTGACTCAGTGAGGCGTTGCAGCTTACATAAGCAAATTGTTATTAAACTCCGTTCCTCTGGTGGCTTACGTTAATTTGCTCGCAAATTTCAAACAAACTCACCGAAAGGTCTTTACCTTGTTAACATCGATAGCACTACCAATAGTTAGTTATACTTCATTAATAATAACTTCTAAAGATGTATAAATGAAAATTTATATTCCAACGTTTATTTGCATGAATTATAGAGTATAAAATTTGTACGTGAAATTCTGAGAACCGTCTTAAACCTTATCAGTTATCAATTCTCCCAATAAGTCGTAGTATCGCTGGCAATCAACATGCCGCAGAGGCTGCGCATTCTAATATCTCGCTTCGTCACGTTTATTTCATCCATTACGCTGAAATAATGTTGGTAAAGCCATTTAAGTCAAGAACGAGTGACAGCGTCGATGTTATCCGGAATTCGTTTGCGCATTTCATTCCTCATTCAATTACGCGGAACATTAATAATTTCATAAACAGATGTACATATTATCATCTTTAAACATCTCATCTTCATGTCATCTTCATAGCATCTATCATCAAATATTTGAAGATGCATTCTGCTATAATTCTCTAATTGCACTTCATCGTAATGAACAGTACGCATTTGTCTAATTTAATAAACTCAGTAGACATTCATTAAGTTCAATTAGTCCCACACTTAAAATTGTATTTTCATGCTAAAATACAAAAATACAAGTTTTGATGTAATTTAATTTTTCTGTTTTGTTATGGAATTTATTCTCATGTTTACAAATCTGTTCAATGAATAAATAAACTATTATTTATTTATCAACTGGAAGGGAATGTTGAAAAATATTGGAGCAATCGTGAACGCCGACTCGTTTTAGCGGCTAGCCGGAGCTCGAGTTTCAAAATAAATGTCAATAAATCTAGGCGCGCCTGTCGGTTCGAATTAGATTCAACCGTAACAATCACCGCGAAATCGATACGAGTCGAAAAAACGATATTCGAGGGACGACCGAGAGAAACTCCAAAAGAAACCGAGAGAAAGCGCGCGTAGCCTGTGAACGCGTGTCACAAATTCATCGCCTGCACCGAACGAATCTTATTTTCCATTCCTAGATTGATGATTCCATTCATTTTTTTATAGCTACCTCCTGCTTTTTTTTTTTAACAATTTTCTGTCTCGAGGACTTGGATAATTAAATGTATTGTCTCCAAAACGGCTTTTCCAATTCGTAATTTTTACTGAAACATTTATCCACTTTTCGATTAATTTCTTACATTCATTTTCCGATTACTTTTCCATCTTTGCAATTTACCGATCAGTTCCCGAGAGGATCGCGTGCGCGTTTGCATTCGAGAAGAGTCCCTAAGGCACAGAACTTGTCGAACGATCGTCAGAGAAACGTTTCCTATGGTGATAAGTCGCATCGATGCCGTCGCGTGGAGAAATTTAAATTCAAATGAGACCCGGCGTCGCTCAATCCCGACGGAGGGATCCCGGAGCGTCGGATCCCGGGGGAAATCCAGGACACGCGTGAGCAACAATCGTTACAAGCCGGATTGTCGAACGTAGTATATTGCCACGAATTTCTCACGGTTTCGTCGCTTCGGCGCTTGTATCACGGCGCGACGTCGTCGCACCGCAAGTCCACGGATCCGCATTGTTACATCATGAGAAACATTCTCACTGACTTCGTTTATCTCTGCTTGCAGAATCTTCGTCTGCTGGAAAATCCGGAGGGTGCTTCCCAGGCAGAAGCCTGGTGCGAACCGAGAGCGGTACAACGAAGAGACTGGACCAAGTTCAATTGGGTGAACGCATCGCAGCACTCGACTCCAAAGGCGACATCGTGTACAGCGAGGTGATCGCTTTCCTGGATCGATCCTTGACAGAGAGGAGGCAGTTCGTCCAATTGATCACCGAATCGGGTCGAGTGTTGACTCTGACGCCGGCTCATTTGGTGCCAATAGAAGGCAAGTCGTCGATCTTCGCCGGGAGGGTTCAACCAGGAGACAAAATCTTGGTGAGGGATCCGGACGAGGAGAACGAAATCGAGCATCGTCTACGATGGGACAAGGTGGTCGAGACTCGATTGGTCCTCGAGGAAGGCGTCTACGCGCCTCTGACGACCGAAGGAACCTTGTTGGTGGACGACGTAGTCGCTTCCTGTTACGCAGTTATAGACAACCAGGAGGTTGCCCACCTCGGATTTCTGCCATACAGGATGTGGAGCACCGTGAAGTCCTTCTTTGAGAGGAGACCTCCGGCCGTAGAAAATCAGAGGTACTCGGACGTCAGGCAGGACTCGAGTACGGCACAGGAGGAGGGCATTCTCTGGTACGCGTCGTTACTCTACTGGATCTCGTCTTACGTCACGCCGTCGGGGATGTTGTATCAATGAGAATCTACCGATTGGAAAAGACTATTTTTGGTTTTACCGTAAAACGGGCCGTGAAACGTGTCAGGAAGAGTGTCACGTGCGGCCAGAAAAATCGTGTACGGAGACAAAGAAACGGGAGAGACGTGAATCCTGAGAGGTGTCTTGTGCAACTCGTGTAAAGAAGCAATTGTAATTTAATGGAGGGAACAGGGGGAAACGTGGTTTATACATGTCATGGATTTTGTCCACCGGGACGATACAAGTGACGTTCGTTGGCCAGTGACCCGCCTCCGTTCACCGAGTGACGTGTAGTATACTAAATTAGGTATTATTATTGGACGCAACTGAAGGAATCGAGGCAAAGCTTTAGAGAGAATCGAGAGCTTTGACGTCCGTAGCGTGTGTACATTACGAATATACATAAAATAATACTGTAATTTCCTTCCCTTCTCTCTCTCTCTCTCTCTCCCTCTCCCTCTTCCTAGTTTCTCTCTTCACCTTTACCGTCTTCTCGACGAACGTGCGCGCGAACTGTGTTTTCTGAGATGGATCTGCTCGGTTATAGAAACGTGACTACAAAGAATAAGACTGTGACGAGCCACTTGTCTTGACAGTGAAATCGATGCGAATTATCGGGATGGAAGTGCGTGTTTGGAATTTATTTATGGAACTCTGAATGTAGCGGTTCGACGAAACACTCGCGGTGCTTAAAAAGCACTGCCGGGTTTCGTATACTGTCGCGTGTAGTGGAACGTTTCGTTATTTATGTAAAACCACGTTTTCTGGGATTACTCAGGTTTCACGCGATGGAATACATTTTTCTCCGTTTATTCGTATCACGTGTACCGCGACAGAATAATTGATTTTGCTTTGTTCACGGTTCTGCGTTTCATTGCTTTTGCAATGTTTTTAGTCGAATAGATTCTGTCTGCGTTAACGCGTTTATGGTTACACGTAATTGTAACCACCGGTTTTTAATCAAATCCCTGGCAAGCCGATGGAGAGTGAATTTTTAAAGTTGATCATGATCAGTAGATGATAATTACGATCGATGCAATGCCGCGGAAGGCTTTAAAATGCATGACTGCGACGGTTTACTCACGCTTACGGCAATATGTTTTTAACCACGCTTTTACTAACTGGAAGCATTTGAAAACATATTATATAGGAATTTTATTAAAAATTCAGTGAAATCGAAGACACGTTCGTGTACGCCGCAACGTACTATCCCTTTTTAAACGAGCTTCCCTCGTTAAACTGCCGTTCCCTGGATGCAACTGGCATTTAAATTAATTTATAGAGGTTCCCTTCGACATTCGTTAAACGCTTCTACTTTCGTGCTTCGCACAAGGTAACAGGCTTGGAAAATAAGTATTGCGTCCTTCGAGCAATCTAGGGGAGTAGATTAAAACGCGCTTCAAGTGAAAAATAAGAAAAAAAACGAACGGATCATTTGTACATAGTCATTTTCCCTCTGTTCTGTAGATGTCTGCGTCGCTGCTCGTCTTTTAAAACATAAAGGCATAAGATCGCCGTTGCATTTAACGCTTTTCTATAGACGAGACAACGAATTCTCCTTCTACCCTTCGATGTACAGTAATCCGTGGCGTACGAAATTTTTATAAATCGTTCACGATCATCGCCCATCCGCAGATGACGGTCGCTTTACGCTAGGGTGGTTACCGACATCGACGATTAAGTTATCTCCAGAAATTTTATATATTATATATTATTATATTATAGTAATTATTATTATATTATTATATATTATATATTATTATTATTATTATTATTATTATTATTATTATATTATTATTATTTGTACGTAGCGAAAGAACAAATTATAAATTATGTATATACACCATCGATAGATTGAATTAAAACATTAAACAGAGCAGAAACCAGTGTGTCTTGTGATTGTCGTTGCCATTCTTTAAAGAATTTAATTGTTAGTTAAACAGTTAGTCAAAGTATATGAAAATTAGTTTGATATATTAAGAATAGTCAGATAGAAAGAAAAATATAGATTTAAATGAATCCATTCGTATTTGAGCGAAACGTCCTGACAAAAAAGAGATATAACAGTGAAATCGACGAATCGTTACTTCTTTGTCTAATCGAGTATTATAAGCGAATCATAACTCGATGGAGGCTTCATCTATGATTTCACGGCTTTACGGGCGAACATTATTTTGCTTCGGCAGCATAATTGAAGCTGACGCGTGACGAGAATGGCGGAGGACGAAGATCCAAAGATAGAAGTGATAAGGGTAAATATTCCTGCGTATCAAAGAACAGAGGTTACGATCCAGTCTTAACAATAGAATTGTAATAAATTCTCTGTCACTTGAACTACATTCATAAATCATATTGATAAATACAATATTGAAGAAATTGCTATTTATTTTTAATACAACATTTCATTGACTTTTATCTTTACTTTTCTGTATTATTGCTTGATGTGACAGACTATCAGTAAGAAATTTGTTGTTTCAGCAACCCAGTGTGGTAATTCCGCATTTGCAAGAATTAGAGAAACACTTTTTTGAGTTAGTCTCCTACGGAAACGTACCGGATGTGCGACAATTTCTCGAGGAACATCCGGACTTTAATATCAATGTAATTGATTTTCAGGTAAGGGGAACCGACTGCTTTGATTACACAATCATAATACAGACTCGTACAACTAATTTAACTAGAATTTTAAAATACCAAGGAATTTAACGCATGTGTCTTCATGTTCTTCATGCAAATTACAAACAGAAATCAGTGAAATTAATAATTAGCACCAGTAACGTGTATCAAACAATGTCAGACACGCATAGCCGATATTTCTTCTTTCAACGCTCGTAAAGATCATCGAGAGTTATCAGTTATCACCAGTTTCCCACGACGTAAATGGTGTCCGTCGTTTATGTCAGAGAAAGAAGGTCGTAGGTAAATGGACTATTTCGTTCACGAACTTCTCCTAGCTCGACCCGCTTTCCCGGGATCATTTACGATGATTTACGCGGGAGACTGTCTCGAAAGTTCAAAGAGCAGCGGCGCCTTTTGCTCGCGCTGATTCCCCGAACGGACGGCGACGAGGAAGACGGGAGGAGTTAAAGGAGCAACGACGAAGTGGAAGCTGCAGAAGCGAACAGAAATCGAAGGAAGAAGGTTGCGAGACGCGATGCGACGCGGTCTCGTTATCTCCGATCTTCACCCCGTCGAGGTACACGTTACCCCCCGTGGAATGTTTACCCCTCCCCCGACGAGCGTTTCGTGTCATCCTCCTCTGTTCGGGGTTCCCAAAAAGCCCAACCCTCGGTCCTCTTTGAGGGCCAGAGAGACCGCCTCGATCGGGGAGAGAAGGAAACGCGATTCTACGTTACGTAGGAAGAAGAGAGGAAAGTCGGAGGAGAAGAGGAGATAGAGCGCGAGAGGAACGGAAGAAGCGATCCGGCTCGGCTCACGGGCTCGAGTCCCGTGTATCTACGGCCATATTTCAGGCCGTCCTTTACAAGACAATGGTTTCAGCCGAGGACCGATAAAAATTATTCAAATCACTGGTCCCGCTGTAAATTCCACCCGGGAATCCCCTTGCCACTGTGCGCCTCCGGCTGCGCCAGCCACGAGATCGCTCTCGTTTTTTGGAGCGGACCCAATATTCGTGAAACATCAGCGACGGTTCAGAAGGTTTTGCATGATAGTAGTGATAAGCGCGATGATACAATTCCATCTTCTAAATTGAATGGACCCGTTCTTATCGAAGGACATACTTGAATTTCACTTAATTTATTACTACAACGTCTGCGCAATCTCTTAACCATTAAATCATCGATAAATGAAATAGGAGAATGGATGAACAAATAATTGAAACTACAAATCACTGGGCCACAAAAGACGTGAACCCTCTTTCAACGAACCGCAAGATATTTCCCAAATATTTTGACACTCGACCTCCCGAAATTCCTCCAATACATCGATTGTGTCGTGGCTCGTGTTTACTCTGACGCGAAAATCGCTGAGGAGACAGCTGTCGGATTCGGTGTGTCCTATAAAAAAAGGTGAGGCCCTCGATAGGCGAGGCATATATCACAAGGTGGCATTGTGACGGTCCCAGGGGACGAAAAGCCGGGATATCAGGGAATATTGTGACCGCCGTGTCGGCGACACAATGGACCCGGCCCATTGTCGGTGACCGCCTCTGTAAACGCGCCGCAGACGGGCGACAAACGTCGTCGTCCCATTCTTCGTACAAAAAGGAACACGGCCGAGATATGGAAAGAGGAAGGAAGAAGAAGCTAGGGGGGGCAGATATAGAGAAGTTGGAAAGTCGATTTCACGAGCACCGAAAAGCCGGCCGTGGAATTCCGTGATCGTGGAAAGCGTAGACCGTCCGCCCTTCCCTGACACGTGCACGCCTGCAAGCGGATTCTATTGTACATACTAGAATGGAGTCAATTGCTGCAGTAGGGAATGAATGGTTTTACGAAAATTGTAAAACCAGTATGCATGCTTATCCGAGCGAACTGCGTGTATGATTGAATACTAGTTGGGAATTGAATAGGAACGTTGAACGAATTGCAATGTTTATAAAAATATCAATAAAGATATAATTTATTTTTTCATCGAAAACACGTTCGTACGATCTTCCATTCATTAATGGAGACTCGTGGCTTTTCTTTAGGGTGTAACCGCCCTTCATGTCGCGGTCCACGACAGAAATCTGCCGATGGTAGAGTACCTGCTCACTCATCCGGATATCGATCCGGGTGATACCCACTTGCACGCGATCCGCGACAACGAGATCAAGATCACGGCGGTAATATTGAACAAACTGAACGACCTGTCGGCGGGTTTGGAGTACGCCGGTGTGACGATGAGCACCGACTTTCCAGACGATACGACGCCGCTCGCGGTCGCCGCGCAGTACGGTCACTTCGAGATGATCACTTACCTACGGAACAGGCAACACTCACTGATGAAACCCCATCCGCCGAGTTGCATCTGCGAGAACTGCAAGTATGAAATCTCGGATATAAGGGAAGCGAAGGGTTCGTAGAAAAGTTTCCAGACTGTGATTCGAACGGATTTGGAAAGGAAAGTTGGTGACTATGGAAACTGCTGGTTTTTAGAAAACTTCGTCGAACTTTATAAACTGAATTGTGAAAGGATTCTCAAATAATATTCAATTTTGTTATCTCGATTTCATAAGACGATGGAACACGATATCGTACGAACATGATTTATTTTCTATCTTTCACGTTTGACTGGGAACGCAATAGGAAACGCTGAAATGAGCATTTCAATTAAACGACCATCTCTTTTGATACCGTAGAAGCGATCGAGAGAAATACGATTTGCTCGCGTTGGAGAAGATGCGAATGTTCGGCTACAAGGCTTTCTCGAATCCGGCGTATATTTGCCAAACAGTTGACGATCCGATTCTAGAGGCTTTTAATTTGTCATACGAGCTGAAGCAAGCAGCCTCCTTCGACAGAGAATTTTATTACGAGTACAAAGAACTTGCCGAGGTTCGTTCTGCTTCAAAATTCTAAACAGACAGAATTCATGTTTCCACGGAACTAATAGAATTCGAAGCTTCTAAGATAATCGTAATAAACATAATTTTCGTATTGTTGTTATTTTACTGTCTTATATAATTCGATTCATAACCAGTTCAATTATTAAATATAAGAATTTTTTCCGCAGAATATAACTCAGTTCGCGACGGAGTTAATTGGTTGTGCCAGAACCATTGACGAGGTGGAGTGCATACTGAAACAGTCCACCGGTTTCGCACATTCGTCCAAGTTTCTGTATCCGCGGCTATTGTTCGCGCTGCACAATGTGCAAAGAACCTTCGTGGCCCACTCGAATGTACAACAGGTAATAATCGAGGAATTACACGAGTTATTGTCAAACGATATTCGCACAGCATTTTTTATTACTTCTGATTACAGTGTATTCAATATCTTTGAAAATCAATGGAAAACAAATTTATGAGACTGTTTATTTTATAATAAAAAAGCATAATAAGATTTCTCATAGCAGTATAAGAAATATTCGCATTATGAGAATTCATCGATAAAATAATGTATTTCAGTTAATTACAAGCAAATGGTTGGATGGATGGATAGAGTGGAAAGTCATGCACCCGGTCATAAAGTTTGTGAGGGTGGTGTGGCGGATCGTCATGCTTCCAGTGATATTGGTAGTGTTCATGGCCGCGCCCAATTCCCGTTGGTCGAAATCCTGGCAGTCACCGGTGAACAAATTCATCTCATCGACTGCCAGTTATCTGGTGTTCCTAATGTTCTTGTTCCTTCAGTCGAACATGGACAAGTCCGAGGAGCTTCGCGGACCACCCAGGACCGGTATACTTCACTTCCCTTATATAATATAAAATATTAGTAATAGTATAAAAAATTCCTACTATGCTACTGACGACTAAGACATCTGATGGTCGCGATTCGATTTCTGACCTCGGCCGTCATTCTTCAGGATACGTCTGGGTTTTGATCATCTACATGATGTCTTACGCGTGGGCATCGATCCGCCTCTTCGTCATACACGGACCGAACAGATTCTTCTCCAGACCGTGGTATTGGTACGATCGTCATGAAATTATTCTTAACTTGTAATTCTTAATTAGATGTAAATTAATCAATTCTGAAATTTTACCAAATTGATAAAACCCGAAAGTTTTATATGCAATTTTGTAGTCTATAATGTGACAATTTCCTAAATCACAGGTTTGAAACGATCATGATATTGATGTTCACGATGACGTTCATATGTTGGATAATTGCCGCTGTAGACGTGAGAGTCAATGGGCAACTCGAACTGGAGAGGAAATATTGGAATATGTACGATCCGACGTTAATTGCCGAAGGAATTTTCTGTCTGGCGACGATCATGGCTTTTTTAAAATTGTTGTACATTTTTCAATTGAGCTATAATCTGGGACCGCTTCAAATTTCTTTAGGGAAAATGATTGGAGACGTCGTCAAATTCATCGCATTGTTCATGATAATTATTCTCGCATTCACAGTAGGTAATGGGAACGATTTTTCATATTTTTTTTCTATTATCTATTATTATATAGTTCTTATTAATAATGTAGGAATAATTTTGTTATCACAGGTACATGCAAATTGTACCAGTACTACGACGGGATGGTGCGAACCGACGATGAATCGAAGATAAAAACCGAACAGGTCAGCTCATTCGTGAATTTCTGGGCCTCCCTAAAAACGTACTTTTGGGCGCTTTTTTGCATGAGTCCTATCGAGAGCGCCGACGTGATAATTGAAAACCTTCCGGGAGAAACGGAAAGTGAAACTATCATCAATCATCATGACATCACCGAGATCATTGGCTATATATCATTCGCCGGTAAAGCGTGCATACACAAACGAGACACCAAGGAGATATTACTAAAGAGTGGTAGTCTTATGGGACTTTACGTCGCATGATAAAGTGTGCAATATTTGACGCCTTCTAGAATATATTGCTACCAAAGTAGGACATAGAAATCAGGACACTCGATGATGCTCACTTATTAAATATTGACGCTAGCGAAAAATGTTTCAGACCAAAGTTGTATCTTTAGGTGTCAGCTATAAATGTTACCAACTGCTTTGAGGCCCATTGGGCCCCATTCGTTGTTCCAATGATTACACGGACACTGCCACTCTTTAATAGCATCTCCTTGGTGGACGAGATATACGAGTAGACCTTTCATTTTATGGATTCTTGTATCTCACGTGCGATTATCATACTGACACGAGAAATACTAATTCCGTAATCTCTATTTTTACAGGATTCACCGTTATCTCTGTGATAGTTATCCTGAACATGCTAATCGCTTGCATGTCCAACACGATGGCGACAGTCACGGAAAACGTGATCGTGGAATGGACCTTCGGTCGAACTGAGGTAAATAAAATACAGGAACAAGTAGATCCACACAGATTAATTATAATCATTAACTCGATTCATCGATTAATTATTTAGAATTGAAACAAAAATGACAAAGTATTACTTAATTTGTTTTAAGCATACGAAACTCTAATTTGCAGGCTTACGTTGATTTTATGTTAACGGCTGCGCTTCCACCGCCGTTCAATATTATCCCAACGTTCGTCGGTATTCAACCAGTGATGGAATATATAAAAATATTTCTAAAACCTCCAGAGGACAAACGTGCACGATGGGATATCAGTCACTGTTTTTATATTGTTAGTACGATAAATCGCATTTATAAAACAGCCTGCAATATCTCGTAACATCTTCATTGTAGTACAAAGGCTATCATTACATATTATGCAATGAATTTCTCGCAATAAAGAATTTTAAACCGCTTTCCCAAACATATCCTCTTACTGTTGTGAAAACTTATTTCGGCAGTAAATTATTTTCGACAGGAATCCTTGGAAGAGGATAAGGATCGGCAATTTTCAATCGTAATGTCGTCATTGGTGCAACGTTACTTCCGGCAAAAGGATAAGCAGATAGAGGAGAATGAAATAGATAGGCTAACGAAAGAAATCTTGGAGCTGAGGACTGTTTTGAGAGATGCATTGGACACTGATTGAAGGGATTCCTGATTCGAAGTTAATTGACAAATATCATTCAGAATTTCCTCGCCGACCAGCTTAAACGATGAGCAAGTTCGCGTGCGAAGCGAGAAACGAGCGCTAAAGAATTCTCACAAAGGAGATAAGGAAATTAGTAGCAGGTCAGAGATTATGAACTCTTGACGAATCACGTGGACCGTCTCGATTCGAGACTAAAGAGAAGATGAATCGTCCATCCAAGAAACTTGGATCAGAAAGAAGCTTTGCTTAAACCCTCTCGAGGGTATTCCTTTCTGCGCCTTAACATTTTTCTCAGAAAAGCGATCCGCCTGAGTTCCTTTTTCAGTTTATAATGAGAATATCATTCACGTGAAAATCGTAAAAAACGTACCGTTTAATATCCATTTTACCAACAATAAATTGAATCTAGAAGTTTAATATGCATGTTGCACAAGGGAAAATTATAAATAAATAAAGTTATTGTAATATTTTATAATTTGTAATATTTGATAATTTTTAATATTAATAAAAATGATATTGTGGATCGTTTCATTGTAACAACGATGGATATCTGCATTCGTTATGAATTATTGATTATTTAATTTCCATGATATTGCCCTCTCATTGCAGCGAGCTCTGATACGAGCATTTTCATAAACATTTCTGCAACGTTATCAGTCTCGCTACGAGCATGATAAAAAGGTCATTTAAACGCACATCACGTTAAATATATATCCTATATTCTTGGAAATGCGAGTACCAGTAATCCAAAACACATTCCACTCTATTGCATAAAATTTGTTTTCTAAAATAGAATATTTAAGGTATACATTTCTACACGGTTAATGCATCTTAGTGACTCGTCGTTATTAATGATCGTGTGGATGTTCATAAAAGCAATCTTTTTGTAGAAAAATAAAATTGTGTAAAGTAGGCACTGAAATTAGTTCCCAGTTACCCTAAACATTAAACGAATAGATAATCACGTCAACGTTGTTCATTAATTACCTGCTGCAGTCCAAGTTATATTGGAATTCTCGTTAAACTTTGCTCGATTTAATGCAGCTGCATATTATCGAGATAACTAAATTACCCGGGATATAAGTCAGTAATTGAAATCCGTGTTCGCACATTTATTCCATGATTTTATACAAAATTAACAAAATTACTTAATTCTCAATAGCTAATTTCAAATGAGAGTACGAAATGAAAGTAAGCTATCCATTAGAGAATCAGCTTGCATTTTTTATTATCAGGCGACGGATACGAGAATTGATATCAATTTATATAGAACGCCAGTCCTGAGAAGTGCGTGGGTAGCTTTCCTTGGGTCATATCGAATAAGTGAAAGGAGCCTAATCTCAGCGTCGTGGTGCGAAGCTTATTCCTTCTGACGGCTTTTCGAGAGAGAAAGAGAGAGAGAGAGAATGGATGAATAAACTTATTTATACGGACGAAAGTAGACGCGGAGAATCGCAGAGAGCTCGTGAATAGGGTTAACGACCCCTCGCAACCTTGCTAAATCTTCGGGACCTTATGACGACGATTTTTCTGCCAGCTTCGTGAGAAGACGCGGCTTTAAAAGCACTTTTTCCCAGAGTGCTTCTCTCCTCGCCAGATGGTTGATTTTTAAAAAGCGCAACATGCCAGATGAAAATCCTCAGAGGAAATGAGGAAGATTATGAGTAATGAATTCCTTATGAACAGAGAAGACGAACAATTATTCCCCACGAGAGGAAGGTGACTCATAATTGTATAATAAAAATATGCAATAATTGACCGGAATGAAATAAAGGACTGAAAAATTTTATCGTGCTGTTTCATTAATTTCCAGTCGAAAAACTTTTATCGAAAAGGTCTCCGAGTGCAATTAAAACTTATGGCGATTGTAGACATTTGCTTTAAATTCTCCCGGTCGTTTATCAAGCCACCGTTTTCGATACCCATCCGCGCCACGTCGGAAGCATCTCCGGTAAATTGAAATCAATATTGACACAGAACGAAACCATTATTAACTATGAACTGCAGTGGCTAAAGAAGACTAATAAGGAAACAATGAAGAAAGATTGCACTCAGTTTCAAACGCGAGAAATTCATTAATGATTTCAAACGAAATGAAAGTAATCGAGATGGAGTTAATTGAAAGGAAAGAGTAAAAACGTGTCGCAGTGGGGTGCATAAGAATATAAACAGGTTTGTTGAATGAATCGATGTCCGAACCCAAGCGGTTTAGCCTCGAGTGGTTGAAATTACGCCGACGTTAGCCTGTCCTCATACCTCGTGACGCAATGCTAATATTTAAACAACGGAATTGGTCGCGCTGTTGGAGGAGCAATGGAACGAAACGGGATCGAGGCACCTATTAAACAACCGTAATACGGATCAACTATATATAAGTGGCAATAATAATCTAAGAAGCTTTGTTCCTTGTTCTTACGTCATTTATCGTTTTACTGATACTGTGTTCCAGATACTACAGATGGTTCTAGGAATAGCTGCCATGTGGATAATAAAACTTGTTTTCCTCCCTTTCGACCTTTCGCAATTTGATGGTTCGTTACTGAAAACGTTATTCACCATCCATTTTTCAATTGTGTAAAACGTTACTAGACTTATTGCAAAATATATTCCATGAAACACGTCACTAATTTATTTGACAAATTGTATCCTACAAAGTGACCCAGTCACTGTAATAAATCTCATACGCTTAATACAGATGGATCGTGTAAGTCACTTGTTTCAGGAAATCCGTATTTTCGGATACTTTGATCAAAATTCAGATCACAGCTTCCTCGGGTGAAACGAGACACGACCGAGGGAAAACTGCATGCCACGCACGCCACACCCTAAACCCACCACTCGCACCCTCTAAATCTTCATTCCAATTTCACGAGACCGTTCAAAGATTTGCTTCCCTTCTCCCAGAGACTGTTAATGCTATTGCGTAACACGTGATAAGGTAAAAAAAAAAAGACTGCGTATTCGTTAAAGAACTAATAAACTAATATTTGAGTTCGAGGAAAGAAAATTGTGTATACTATTGTATAATTTAACATACATCATGAAAGAAACAATATTTGAAAATAGTTATTAAAATTCCTAATTGATTCTGAATTAAAGATGCATAAGTGAATATTAAAAAGTATAGTCAAGATATACATGCAAATAATTGAATAGACATTCACTTGGGAATGTCTGCAATTTGAACTGCAAATAAAATGCATACAAAATCCAATTATATTCTACAATATTAATTCAAGGAATAATAAGAAGAAAATGTTTGCGAATCCTTCAATCGATAACAGGTCTCTGGAAAAATGTAACGATCATACTTGATCATTAAAATAGTAGGAAAATTGGAAGCGGAGGAGATCGTGTTCGCGCTTCGTTAAACGCGAGCTAGTAGTGACTCACGGTACTGTTCAGGCGAAGTCAAACGGTAGCCAGTAGTAACGAACGGCAAGAGTCAGACCGACCCGCCAGACAGGGCACCGCACTGACTCGCGCTAACACTTTAACCGAGATCATTTGAATTTAACTGCTGGAAAATCATAAAAAATAAATTATAATACACCGTTTACACTGCGATTTATTATGCTTAACGGTTATAGTCATAGTACTATGGCGTCGGGTTCACGCAGCAAATAATAGAACAACTTTCCAATAGGATTTTCCTATAATTTGCAATCCATGTAATTATCTTAATTCCATTATTAAAAATAGCTTATTTTCAATAACGATGGAAGGTTCTGCTTTTAATTAAGTATAATGTTTAAATCTAGTAATTTAATTTGAGTTTCAAATAAATACATTATTGTAACGCTAGAAATTCAAAAATCACGTCTTGCCACGATTGCAACTCGTTTATCGGGCTACACGTCGATTACTTTTGCGGTTAACCGTCACTCTATTATCGAAGCGGGTATCGAATCATCCCCAAGAGGATCGTAACGCGCGTCCCCGATTTCCCTCATCGGGAAAAGCTTCCCAGAGATAAAATTCGGGGCCAGGGTATCGTAAGTTCGACGCTCAGCCGAATAGTTCGATAAAATGCGTTTCACGTGTTCGCACACACCGACGTTCTGATAGAAAGACTCGTCAACTATTTAAACGAGCATACCTTTTATCTGCTCGTCAATATTATAGCTACAGAGTGCGGCACGGAAGTGACTAAATGAGGGTAGCGACGTTTATTGAGATTAATTTAAATCGAGCGAGAATTATTCATAAACAGTAACGTTGATTAATTCTTATTCAGAAAAAGAAGTAGCGCACCTATAGTTAATAATTGCTGAAGTCGTATTTATTTCTCGTTGAACTGATCGGAGTTTCAATATCGAATAAAAATCCTATTAATTTTAAAATGATTTAGAGTAGAATTTCACATGAACTCGCGAAATACTGATTCGACCGGATTTGTGCATTCGTGTGCAGCAAGCTTGATTTGAAACACTTCTGGGGAAGAGCATTAAGCGAGACAGTTTTAAGAAACGCTGCGATAAGGACAATTCTTCGTAAAATAATGTTTCTTATACTAGACTTCGAGGGAGGAATGTAGAGGGTGGCGAAAGCGGAAACAGTGAGGATGCGCAAGAAACCGGTCCTGCTCGCAGTCCTCCCGCGACTTTCGTGCTGTGAGCCTCGTCTACACTGAAAACGTATCGTGACGCTCTGTTTCGCAGAATTGCTTCCGAAGGACGTTTCTAATTTAGATCAGAGCTCTAGAGGAGGATCGAATCTTCTATAAAAAAATGAGGACTTCAGTTTTGTGCCGAACGGAACATGTATTGTGGATGAAAAGTGGACAAAGAGTGAGGGTGGGATCTGAAGTGCATACACGTGGTGTTGACACGAATAAGAATTAAATAAAAAGATCAGATTCATTGATAATGTAATTATTTAAAGAAACATCTGTTTGGAAATGTGTAATTCTGTTTATAAAATTTTCTTATGAAATGCTTCTTTTAATTGTATTATTGCAATTTGAGAATTGCATGGAACTTACACGATAAATTAAACAATCTTATAAGCCAAATATATTTCTCTGAATTTGATTATCGATCGGTTTACAACTTTGAAAATGAACTATTTACAAAACCGAGACGATAAGTAGAGAGAAATTAAAGGATGAGAGTGTCATGAGTATTCATCGATTCTGGAACTTCTCAATAAAATGAAAACACACTTAGTGTCTCCAGTCAGTTTGTGGAACAAAACGGAAACAATAAATGAGCCGACGAAGTTCTGCGACTGATTACCAGGAATCTCTGCAAAGCTCCTCTACTCCAATGGACTAAAACTCCCGACAAGTTGTATCGCGATTTTACGCGTGAATTCATTTGGCCGTCGCGGCGTTCACTCAGAGGAATTTCTATGCAAATGATTCCGCTCGCTGGGGAGGCAGAATCACATTTCATCGGAGGCCAACGACTGATACTACGCGTGGAACTGCCAAGGCGAATTTGCGAACAGGGTGAATGGCTCGGGTGATTCTCGAAACAGGAGAGGAAAAGTTTCGAGGGATGGACCTTTATGGGAGGAATCAACGTTCCGATCGAAGAATCCTTGTCAACGTGGTTCGGATGGAAGCGTTCTTAAATGTAAGGACGCTCCCGTGTAGAATTTATCTCAACAAGAGTTCAGAGTTTGGTAACATTCTATCCTTTGAGTAATAACATTCCAATAGGAATAATCTCAAAGATATGCGCATAAGAAGAATTTCAGTCTCCCCCAAGTGGACTGCAAAAATTTGCACTTCATTTATGAATTATGTTTCACTGAAGTTAATTTTTTTCTTATATTCCATGCTAAAAAAAAAACATAAATTGACACGTAAGAATAATTATTTTTTGTAACACGTGATTAAAATTATGTTACCCGAGAATTCAATTATAGCATATTAACAAGCACGAGAACCGCGGGGTCGTTACGTAAACCGCGATTGCTTGTTCAACGTATCATTGTTAAAATCGAACCGCGTTAATGAGAATTCTGACCCGAGCTACCAACAGATGTAAGGGAATACTTGTTTCCGCAATTTCTGCAATTCATTTTAACGAGAATTTTCTTCAAACCGATTGTATTATTCGAGCTTGTTATTTCGTTTTGTCAGAATAGATTTCCGCTTTGTCGGAGTTACTTTGAAGTCGGATTGTAACCCCTATCCATTTCTGCTATTTTAATTAAAACGTCATCCATGCTTTATCACCTTTACACACATTTTCGATTTAAACAATTTACCTCAAAATTCACGTCCAACAGGAATCGTAATAATACTTAAATATTGGAATAATGTCAACAATGAAATTTAATAATATCGAAATATTTAATAATATCGAAATTTCTATTGACATGCAGTTTGCTTTAAATAAAACTAAGAAATAATGTAAACGTGAGTTCCAGACGTTCGTTTATACGTCAGACTACTAAATGATTATAAGTTCGTACAGAAGTGAGTGGTTTAGAGGCAAGTTTAACATAAGTCGAGAGGAATAGTCGCTCTGAATGTTTCACATTTACGAGAAATTAAAAATGTATTTCTTGAAATTCTGACCTACGTGCTATTGGTTCTATAAATACTTTAAAGGGAAGTGTGATAAAAAAAGAAGAGGAAGAAGTAGAAAAAAAGCGTAGGAGATCGAATGAACCCCGTAGTGCCATAAATGGAGGTGTATAAAAAAGGATTAATTAAACTATAATTCGATTGCCCGTCGGAAGCAGACCACGAAACAAATTTAGCTGAACTCGATTAACCCATCAAGAAAAAACGAGACATTCTTTACGAGGCCGAGCAGAAGGTCGAGCGTAAAATTTACTAATTCCGTGAAACATTCTGAGAGAGACGATAACCATAACGGGGTGAGCTTTCGACCTCGATTCCCGGGGGAGGCTAAAAAAATATTTCACAGTGCGATAGTGAACGGACGTCCGTTGACACCAGGGGAAATATGCAATTCGCAGTGATCGCTATTGCATCCATCAACAAGTTCTGTATTATACGTTTTGCTATTTTTTTCTTCGAAACGTTCCGCTTCCGTTTTATCGTCCATTCATAATTTTTTCGTGTGCTTGTTTTCAACGAGTACACATTTCTGCGAATAACGTAGAACTGCGAGATATTCGTTTAACGTAGAAAATAATTTACTTCCTTGATAGATTACATTACATTTGGCATTTTTTCGCTATATTTCTTTTTGCGGAGAAATTCGCAGAGTATTTTTTCAAATCACTGTAACCGGAGTACTCGCGATTTATTTCTTCATGACGAATTTTTACGTACGTTCGGCACAATAATTTCAATTGGCAACGCACAAAGCAAGTAATCTTTCGGGTTTCGCTTCGCCTCGCCCGTAATTTCACAAGCGAATGATTCCGTGTAAATCCTTTGTGAGGCGAAGCGGCAACCTAATGGGATATGACAGTAATTCCACGGGTTGAACTTCCTATCTACTGCCTGAACCCGGGGACGTAAACTGCGAGTGTAATTTCCTTCTAATTAATTAAAGCGACGTTTAACTTTAACGTTGATAGAGGCATTAACGTCGGCCCCGTGAAGAGGAGATTGAAATTAATCTGAAAGCGATCGAATTCACCAAAGATACCTCGACGATACAATGATGGATGTTGATAGAAAGTAGAAATTGAAAACCAGAACTTCTTCTCGTTACTTGAAATAAAAACGAGAAATTATTAACTCGGAAATAAGTTTCTGACGTCTTCATTTTTAATTAAATAATTACAAACATTTTACGATTGTATTTATTTAATAATTGAATTTCCTTCTTGTTTCTATAATTAATAACGATATCGAAATGATTATGTTATAATTTAATGTGGGAATTCACAATAAACATCGTATAACAAATATACATATATGTATCTACGTATTTCTCTATATATATATGAACGACGTGCGATGATGCAAACCGTGGTAATTATTAGCTAATGAGAAACTAGAGTGGCTTCGACTGGAAATCAGTTATTGGACTTAATAAGCAAAGTTATAATCACTAAGCGACATGGACTGGTGCACCTCGATTATTCGACGACTGCGTAATAATTAATTTATTCGATAAACACATCAATAATGGCAGTCAATGAATTTATGTATATGCACACTCCATCAGTCGACGCGATCAGAAACTCATGTTTATACACAATTCATCACGGTAATTAGCATTCTACAAACAGACCAAATAATTTGATATAATGATTAACTCAAAGCTAAACTGAACGGACTTCTCTCTTCCAGGATAAAAATGGGCTACGAGATAAGATATATTCTAATAGATGAAATTACAGCTTTTTACGTTCATTAATATGTAACGATCGTTAATAAATATTTCGTAGAAGCTGAAGATACGCTGTTCAGGCATGCAAAAATGAGACACGAACTTCCTTGGTACACGACAGTTTTTTTTTTTAGGAAATAGAAGGAAAGTATGAGAAATGAGGCAAGCAAACTGAAATATATGTAGTTCCCTGAGGAAATATGCGCATCCTTCAAGTTTTTCACTCGCTGGCTAACGATATTAAATACGTATTTCAATTTCCAGCAGAGGCAAATTGCAATGATTATTTTGTTACTATTTAACTAGGCCGAAGCGTTGATAAATAAGACAAAGACAAAGTAATCTTTTGGTAGAAGATGTATTACAATGGAAAGTGCTTTAATGTCAATAAAATTGAAAACATTTTTATTTGGTAGCACAATTTCTTGCTACTTTATGTTCTTCCAAAGAAAGCGATTTTTCAAGAGTGTTATTGGATGAACGAGCAAGTTTCGTCGTAAAATCGCTTCGAGATGAGAATAAGAAACTGTAATTTAAGTTCCTCGGGGAAATGTACGTGTATAGCGATCGTCTTTGCCCGATGTTGTCGCTGATAAAAGACAAGATATTGTCCTATAAGAAGAGAATTTTTCCTCTAAATTGCAGTGCGGAAAACACTCTCCGGCAACACGTGCAATGATTTTTCGCACGTACGTGACTGCCGACGGACAACTTGGATTACGGGAAAAGTGAACTGATCCCCTTGTTTAGTGTCCAGGAACTGAACGTGTTTCATAGAAGAATACAAAGCTTGTTTTTAATATGTTCTTTACTAATATTCAAATCCTTCGCAGAAATATTGCAAAGGAATCGCATGCTCCACCCACGTTCCTCCTACAGGAAAAGAATGATGTATCGTGCCACTGAAAATTCTTATGAATTTTGAGTTTCATTCAAAATCGTACAAACTAATATAAAAACCCCAATAAAAATTATTTTGTCACTTGGATTATGTGATAAACATGTTCAAATCTTTTTGAAATCATATTAGTTAAAATGCAAAATTATATTTTTTCCAGATGGTGTAAACAGATTTATTATTCACGAAACCAACGATGGTGGACGAAATGTCGATATTCCTAGTGGTGGTTCTCGCGGTCGGCGGTTTAATGATGATGAGCGTATTGCTGACCTGCTACGCGTGCATCTTCCGGGATCTGTGCTGCAGGCCGGAAGACAGATCGAAAAGAAGACGTCCTCAAAGCCCTAATCGGGAACCTGACGACCCCCACAGGCCGAGACTGGACGCGATACTCCTGAACGATATTACGCAAGGGGAAAGCATGCCTACGGAATCTGAGAAAGTTTAAGAAGGGAATAAGAATTTTTATGGATGAGGGACACGTCTTTCATTCTCTATGGTTGTAAATAAGACGAAATAATCTGTTTTTTTTTCAACCTGCTATGTTATGAATATCGATGTATTATATACATGTTCAAATATATTCATACATATATATATATAAACGCGCTGTGTATTGCATATATACAGCGAACTTTATTTAATAAAAAATCTCTGGTAAAAATATCTGGACAACAATCGATACGCCACATTACATGGCCATATCTACATTCGTTATAATAATAGTATATAAAATAAATTTCTATTTGTATTTTCTTCTACAATCATTATGCTACCCGTCACGCTTATAACACGCGTACGCCCCGTCCTCCCTGGTAACTCTGCTAGATGGTTGGTCTAAGTACCCTCAAAACATTGTCATAACGTTATCGTTGTATTGTGCAATCACAAATTGTTTAATCGTGTATACGACTAGCTGATTTGGCTATTAAGCTGTTGGAGTACCGACAGTACGACCTCACGTAAAGTCTGAAATATTTTCAATAAAAATTACTAAACTTTCTGCGTCCATTATTTCCTCCGTATCCGAGATGTGTTAAAAGAATGATCGTAGTACCTGAGGTTTACAATGCTCTTCTAACCAACTAAAAACGCACGCTGACAATTCAGCGAAATTCGCTACAGAAATGTTGTTAAACGTTTGAAACAAACGATCCATGATTGCCTGGAACTGAAATAAATAAATTCTGATAATAAAATTTGCTCCTTTGTCTCGTTGTGAATATTAAATTCCCGAATCGCAGTTCTCTTTCGTATCTTACCACTTGGAACTTGGTTTCATCGGACACACGCATCTCTGCTTGACCTGGCTGAGTCTGATGAGCTTTCACAATTTGCTCATAATTCGCTTGCATGATTCTCAAAGCGACGACTTCTTTCCTCAACGCATTACGTTCTTCCTCTTGCTTCTTCTTCTGTTGCAACAAGAACTGTATGTAATCGATGGACTTTTGAAGTACAGTAGCCTTGGAGAGTTTGTAACCCGATGAATCTGTATGTTGACAAGTAGGAACCAAGTCCTGGAGAGAATCATATCCTTTTTTGATGGCATCTCTTCTCTTCTGTTCTGCTTGAGTATGAGCTTCCCTTCTACGCTCTTTGTAACTTATCGTTGAGTTCTTATTGTCGCTGTCTTCATCTTCTGTAAATAATTAAAATGATTCAGATATAAAATCGAATACTAATTTAGTTTCATCTAACTCTTTATTTGTCCAAATCATTTACCAGTATTATGAGCAGACGAAGATGGTGTATTCACTGATCCGTTACTGCTGCAACGAGAAAATGTATATTTCTCTGTAGGACTAGATGGTTCTAGCTTCATATCACTGTCTCCTCCTATAGTACTACCTCCACTGTGCATTGCTAAATTTGCTGTTTCATCAAATTAACAGTGTAATATAAATATAAATAAACATTAATTCTATGTTACAAATTCATATGCTTCTGATAACTAGACATTGACTGAGATAACAAACGAAGGAAAAATAAATCCGTGTAATATTCAATTCTACTCACATATCTCGTACCCATCTTTGTGCAACGTGTCTGCCATCGCTTGAATGATTTGTTTTGTCCAGGATCAGCGAATAGAATACAATTAAAATGCGCACGTGGAAAGGTTACAACTTAGAACACGGTCGCAACAAGTAAGTTGCGCCAAGGATGTATCGTAATTGATCACGATTATCCATAAAGATATGATCGTTAAATCATCGTGTCGACGAATACGAATTAGTTTCGAGATGTTCCTTGTCTACGACGAACACGACCGCGGTGCCATGATAAACATTCCGAAATTATTTCGTAATAACGTCGATCCGCGGCCTGTTTATGTGGACGACTGCCATCTTCGACAGAAATCCGACAGTAGGAGTGAGAATAGGAGTAGGAGTAGGAATAAAGACTACGGATACTCGAAGAGGGGTGAGCCAATGACTCTGCTGAATGTGAATTCACGGATTGGCTTTTAATGTTTGTGCGACGCTCCCGCTTCAGTTTAATCAACTGTTTACTCATTACGCGCGCAACTGAAAATAACTCACGTCGCTCCATTTATTGGTAACAAGAAAGAAGAAGAAATCCGCGACGTCGGGTAAAATGGAATGACCGTACTTCCCGGGAGTTCCGATAAAATCGAAGAAAACGCGAACTGTCAAACGCAGCCATGTGCTTGGCTAGCAGACGAATATTACAATCAAGGCTGCATTAGAATTGATCCGTATACGTCTGCTTTCGTCCGCAAACTTTTAATATTTATTTTTTATGAGAGACAAAAATTATTAAAGTAGGAACACAGTTCCTAACAGGATCAGCTATCTTTTTACAAGGATTAAATAGTTTTAGTAAGGTCGTCTCTGACTTTATGTTAAATTACGTTTATTATAAGGTGTATCTAATATATATATTTACATTCGCTTTAATACATGTAAAACCATTCAAGATAAATCATATTCTTTACAGACGGGGTACGGCGTTTCGGACCGTAAAGCGAGCAATTACTTAATATTCCTATCCACTTCTCTGAAAGTTCATATTTATAGATTTCATCGTACACGAATAGTATCTCCGTTCGTAATTGCTTATATTGTGTACCCGATGATCCGGTGACCCTTTCTACCTGTCTGTGTATAGATACTGGTCCGCGGATTAATCGTTCGCATTGAAAGTTGAAAATTATCATCATCTCTGTGCTCGTGATTCTCATAAAACAGCACAGCAGCTACTAATTAGCAAATTATTCTACTTCTAATTGTGTATTCATTGTGTTATATTCGATTGTATATTCTTAGTAAATTCATATACGTAGTACACAACACTACATTTGTATCGTTCGGGGACGGATAATGTCGGAAAGCCGATGACTGTAAACTATTTTAAGATAATAAACTGACAACGTATAATATCGTCGGAATTGTAAATATTTCAGTGGGTGTACGTAAGGTACGATTGGTTACTCGTAAATACAGTTTGATGCAGTTTTATACACGATGCTGTTACATTCAGGGGCCTAGATAGATATTCATACAAAAATGAGTTTTGTTGCGCGATTTTTCGTTCGTTCGTCACTTCTCTTCTCGTATCCCTTAATTTCCTTAAATCTTATCGAAAGAGAACGATATCACTATTCGCGATGGAAGCATACAATGCAAGCATTTCGAAATTTCCGACACGGCGTCTTAATTAATTACGCCCGCCCCCGCAATCCTATATTGAACATAACATTAAGTAAAATTAACACATCTTTTTCGTTTCATTCCATATTTTTCTTTTCTCTTCCTTTTACTAATTTCTTCCGTAGCCAGAAACGCCCCACATGTATTTTATTTGAATAAAGGTCACTTTCCCGCAGTTAAATCGATAAAGCATCACATCGTAAATTCTCATTAAGTTTGAATTTAGTATCTTCAATATATATATATATGTATATGCGTGTGTATAATCACATGTACTTATTTCTTTCACTCACTGTCTGTCTCTCATACACACGTGTGACGTACTCGTTCCATCGTTTCATGCTCACTAGGTTCATATTTCCCATCTTTTTGTTTGTCCTAATTAATTTTCGACATCAATAAAAAATTATATATATATTTATATATTTCGATAATTATTTCATCATTAATTATTATATCTTATTGTTCCATTAAAGTTTAAACTAAACCGTTCCGTGTGGTATGCATATCCTGGCAAGTACCGCACTCATATATATATATATATTTTTATTTATATATTTATAATAAAGTATCATTTACTTATTATCGGTATCATTTATATTCATTACTAGAATCATGAATAATAATTAACTCACGATATTTCAAACTACGTCTCATTGAGATTAATTAGGATTGGTGCAAATAA
Source organism: Ceratina calcarata (assembly GCF_001652005.2). Taxonomy (NCBI): domain Eukaryota; kingdom Metazoa; phylum Arthropoda; class Insecta; order Hymenoptera; family Apidae; genus Ceratina; species Ceratina calcarata. Next base: position 706,614 of record NW_017176565.1, on the reverse strand, counting down.
TATTAATTAATTGTTTAATTGAATCTACACAGACCGATTATCGAGCATCGCGCAGAGCAATCTGTCCGGCCTTTAAAAGAAACAGCGTGAACATGAAATTTCCACTTGTTTCATTGAATAATTTTATTGTTTGTCTCTTTCAGTTATATGTGTACGTATGTATAGATTTTACTTTATTCTCACAAAAACATGGCGCGGAATCCGTAAATTTGATCTTTAATCAATATGATCAATACGATAAATTAGGAAATCGATTGAGAACGGTTTACAAACAATTAGATAATTTTCCTATAAATAATTGATCCTATAAATTATTTCCTAGCGCTATTAATATTGCAATATTCACCTCATGCGAGAAACATCGCATGTTCAAAGGATGACACGGTGAAAAAAAAAATAACACCCGTTAAGGGTATTTCAGCAATTTTCCGTTCACATTTACAATTCACTTTCTCCTCCACGTCACATTTCCTTTTAAGGCTCACGAAACTATACCATTACAAGTATTTTGATTTTATCTAGGTGAGCTGCTCTATTAGATTATCGTCTTTAATGATTCATTCATTGATAAATAGAAAGAAATAAAACCAATGTATCACATATCATTATGCAGAAGTCAATTTTCAAAGCCTTTAACTTTAACTATTCGTTTTGTGGCCTAAATTGATAATACAACGTAAGTGAGATACACAAACTATCTGGATGTAAAGTTAATAGTTTACTCTCTTTTATTTCTCCATTTGTTGTGTGTGTGTGGAGTTAGCTAAATTATGAAATTGGAGTACCTGCGCGAACCATTCCTATTCAGTCCTCTCAGGTACTTAGTAATTGATGCTGCAAAATAAAACACTAGAATCAAATCTGATATTCATTCGTAAATTTTCTCTAGAAATCTCTACAAAGAAAACTTCATCTGTCTAGGTGTAAAAATAATTCTGCCTAATAACATTTCATTCAATTTAAAACTGTAATAAATAATTAATCTGAAACAAAAATCACTTCTCTTTTTTCTCTAGCAAATTTTGCGTTTGTGTATTTCTCTCTGTATTGTCTAGTAGATTATTTAGCCAGACTGTTATGAATGAAACATTTAAAACAAAATATTACGACGAACCATAAAACAAATGTCAGAAATGTTTAGCGAGTTAATGGTAAATCAGTGCATGGTTCGTGATCAAGAAATACAGAAGGTGAATACTTGCTCGCCACTATACACGTAAATATAGGACGTACATTATGCTCTATTAATGTCTTATTGTTGCGAGATAAGCATTCTATGCAAAATTCATCCCTTCTATCATCCTTGCGTGTATACCATCACGACAATAATAATAATAATAATTAAAAGGGTTCTAAAAAAGTAGTTCCTCCATTCCTTTACGAACGAAACGAATGATCAACTATCATTTAGAATATTTGTAGACGTCACCGTGTGTGACAAATCGTCCGTAATAAAATAGGAAAATCAATTGCATTCAATTCCCTTCGCGCGGTTCACCGACATGGCCAGAATTTCATTTTATCTTTCGAAACGAAGGTTCGTTGCGCGTAAAATGCAGGACGTTCAAGAACGAATTTTGTACTTTTCTAAGATCATTCGCTCGCTAGCGTGAAGGGACACGTTACTCGAAATAGAAAGACCTCTTCTGAGAACCCAGTAAAAATTGTTACACAGATATTTTTGTACCATTATCAGAATCGATTTATATCTTCGAGCGTTTAACCTGGCGTGACTTGGCACGGCGAGGTTTCTTCGCGGCATCGCTCGGTGGTTCCTCCATGGTTGATTTCCGTTTTGAAGATAATGAAGGCACGGGAGCCTTCGGAGGTGCCATTTCCACAACTGGCGGCGACAGTATTGATGTCGGTGGCGATGAAATTTGTTGCGTGACCACCGGTTGCTGCGGAGCAACCTCTGTCGGACTCTGTGCGTCCGTTATAGGAATAAAGTCCAGCCCTTCGTCGACTGTGTCCGATACCACACCCTGATTCGTCAGAACCTGCAGGTCCTCCGTCGCAACTAATACAGACTGGCCGCAGACTACACATAATGGTATCGCCGGAGACTTAGATCGCCAATACTGAAGCTCTGTTTTACACTTGTTCAATTCCTGCACAACAAACAATCGAACTTATTGTAATAACCAAATGAAAACATCATAAATCGTTTAAAATTCAATTTTCAAATTAATCATACTCAATTTATACTTTTGTTTAAATAGATGTGTAGCTGTCGTGTGTTGTTTTTACAAGTACTAAGTATACTTTAGTAAATACCTGTAGGAGTGTGCTGAATTTACGGGATGTCTCCTCGTTCTTTTTATCGTTTTCGTCAAGACGGGTCGCATACTCAACGATTTGTTTCTGCTGTTCAGCTATCTTTGCTTTACAATTTCGTAGATCTCTACGCATTAACGTTAACTGACTGTTGTATCGCTTCATGCCTTGTTTGATTTTACGAATTCGTTTTCGCAACACCATGTTCGATTGTGGAGGCGACACGGTGGATTCCAGTAAGGCAGGATCGTCCGAAGAGTGTGGTGGAGATCCTTCCTCTCCGCTATTATTCCCTGATTTACTACTTCCAACCGTTAATGGTGCAGAGTCAAGACATATGAATGGCTTGCTCACATTACTAGAAGCTGTAACATTTGAATTAAGTGACGCGATCTCGTTCAATCCGAAGTGAACAATTTCATTCGATTGCTCACAAGAGAAAGTCCCAGCAAGATCTAGGAAATCGGCTCCAAAATAAGGGATTTCTGGTAATGTTGGCTCAATGCGTTCCTTGAAGTACTCCATAGCCATAGTACTTAAATCAAACAACTCATCTGTAACTTTATATGGTCTGGCTAATTTAGGAGTAATTTTAATATAGTGTAAAATACGATAAACCTCATCTAAAATCTGAAACAGAATTAAAAATTGAAATTCGTATATTATATTCGCATGTTCCTGATCTTACGATCGATTAGGGAGACTTCACTCACCTCTCCAGGAAAAAAACAACAATGCTTGCGTTCAATATGTTTGCCGAAGCTCATTTGCAGCAAAGTGAGGCGCATGTGAAGAGTTTCAATGATATCGGATTCACATGCCAGCGGATGATTACGACGCGCAGATTCACGTCTCGGCATCTGTGCTTTGATCGCCTGAAAGCGGCTCAACATTTGTGCCTGCAACTTCTGAAATGTCGAATTCAAAATTGATCCACAAACTCGATCCATTTGATGGCAGACCTGCGAAAATAAATGAAGCACGAATATAATTAATTAATGAACTGAGATTAAAATATAATACTTCGTGACATTAACTTACTGGACGTAAATGAGCCACTGTGTTGTAGTCCAAGTAGCTAAAAATCTTTTCAAGGACTTCCACTGGCAGGTCGAGGAGGTGTACATGGCTCTCCAAAGTTGCGGCTCCACTGTCCATGCTGGTCATTGCAGATTGATGTTTTTTAGATGAATTCACATCTGCAACTTCGGCAGCCGGAGCACCTCCATTGCCTCCTCCCATACTACTTGATAGACGAGTCGACACCATAATTTCAAGACTTTGATGATCAGCTTCACCAAAAACCTAGGGAAGAACGAAACAAAAAATACTGTTTATTGTAATACATGAGAGCGAAGAATCAAAGACAATTTTGGTACAATATAAAAACTCTCGATCTAACAGCACCAAGAATGCATACTTTTTATATTCCAGTTGATCAGAAATTATTATTATATTGATAAGCCACTGACAGAAATTACACACGAATCCTTGAAATATTTTCGACGAACATCGACGCATATAACAGCATTAGTTGAATAAACAATTAACACTGTTTTATTCTGATTCTTGTATCTTTATTTATTCATATTATCGTACAGTTATCCAAATTTTATTATGACGTCCAAGTTACAGAGAAATCACGGTAAAAGATCGAGAACATGTAACTCCAATTGCGTCAAACATGGCACAAAATTCGCACTGATTTCGAGAAGTACGAATCACCAAAAAAGAATTCTGTTAAGAAGAAACTCGTACGACTTCGTCACGACGAAATATCGATGGGATACTGACGAAAAACAAATTTGTAATGTAACCTACGACACATCTTCAGCAATGTCTGTGTAGCTCGGTTATTCCCATCGGTTCTCGAAAGGCGAAAAACAACGAACGTTAGCAGACGGTATAAACAAAGAATCGACGAAGAAGCTGATGAAAAAGTGTAGCGAAAAACGACGTTCCAGTGAAAGCTTTGATCGAGAGAAAGAGAAATCAAATCGACGAATTTGAGAAAAAAGAACGGTCTGAACAGTACGCGATTAGCGACCAGTTTAGGAACGAGGAATCCCTGTACCGTAGCTAGTAGATCGACACTAAGTTTACGCGGCGCTCTAATATCTTGAGAGATTATGTTCCGTAACTAAAAAGGGTAAAATTTGAAGAATATACGAGCAGATGGACATGGCGAGTTGAGAATTGCACTAGTAGCTAGTTCATCGCTACGCTTTACAACTTTAAACGACGGTGTTTCGCAGTTGTTATTGCGAAAACTTTAATTCCCGACTTCCAATTATGAAAATACCTGTCGGTATAGTTATGTCTTATTTTAATGACGAACTTGAACCGCTACTTAGAAATATTCGGTGATACGATCAACCGAAACTCGTCGGATTTGAACTTGCACTACTATGATTATCGTGTGGCAGCCCGTCACACGAATACGAGATATCATTGCCCCTCACTGTTAACGAGATGACCGTTGCATGTTGTGCACACAATCGTGACAAAGTTATACAAAACCCGATGGAAACAAACAGAGGGAAACCGGGTGACCGTGCGCAATCGATGCATCCATGACTTGTCTGTCTTTCGATAATGAAAAAAGGATCGAGGAAGCTACGCACGGGACTGAACGTGAAGTAACAAGGAGGGTCGTGGCCTGAACGTGAAGGAAAATAGCAAGAGGAAGTCGAAAAAGATCACGTACCCCCTGTTAAATGAGAAAAAAGCGATCACTGTATCCGCGTTGGTGTTTTCAGCGACATTTTGACGGAGATCCCTTCTTCCTTCTCCTCACGACCCCTGCTCGACGATCTGGTTCTCACTCCGTTTCACTATCGAAGCCTTCTCTCTGTCTAGTCTCAGGTAGCCCTGTCGCTCTTGTTCCCAGCCACTTTTCTGCCCCTCTTTTTCTCGCTTAAGCGTAATAACGCTGGTGTAACTATGCCGCACTCACACAGTAAAATCCGTAACCCGGAAAAAAGCCCGCGCGTCGAAGAAATCCGTTTCCTTTTTTTCTCTCTCCTCCCTGTTTCTCTCTTTCTCGTCCACCTATCCCGAGACCTGTTTCTTTCACCTTCGTAAAATCGCCGTCGGGTGCATCGGCTTCGTGTCTATAAATACCCGAATAAAGACTAACGATGACACTATCTCATCTACAAAGAAGCCGTTTTTCATTTGCTCGCAGAAACGGATGGCTCTCGTTCCCTTTCCTTTGTGCAAAAGATACTTTGTTCCCTGCTGTCTTTTTTCCTAACGGTCAAGAAGCTAATTGGCTCGATTTTCTCGTCGAATCAGCTTGCTTTCGTTATCGCTGGAATCGAGATGATCGGCGCACGATCAAACGCCAACGTCGACGATGACGACTATCACGGCGACAACGGCGACGACGAAATACACACACACGTGCGTGGCTGGTGTGCTCGTCCAGTTCGCTCGACGACGGTTGTTCACCGTTCCGTGAAAACGTACCCAACTGTTCGCAAACGCTTTTCTCATTGGTCATGCAGGTAGGCCTGTTCGCAACACGCACTGAATCTCACGTTGTTTCAATGGCTATTTCGTCTCCGCAAACATTGCAACACAACACATGCGGTACGAGCAGGACAGGCAGAGGCACAGCTCGCACTGGATCGCACAGATTACTTTATGTACGAGACTGCAAAAATGTGACCGTTACCATAGCAACGTTGTATCTAGTAAGGAAACTCGAAAACAGTTTGTGTCTACGGCCGATGCTAGCGACGTCTACGGTTTGCGCTGATCGATCCGAAGGGTGAATGTTTCGAATCAAAAAATTATATAATAATTTCTAATAATAAAAGAAATAAAAGGCACGATTTATCGACAAGAGTAACCCTCCAGCGCCAATATTATTAGATTCTTGCATTTTAGAAAAGCCCACAAAATTCCAAGGTACCCTTCGACATTTTTGGAATATCATATAATAATCCTTATTGCTTCTTTTATCTAAAGAAAACAAAAATACTTATAGATCACAGAACGATCCAGAAAGATTAAGAAAGATTTAAACAAACTCAAATGGAAATTATACACTTACCGCATTTCTTACAATCAGAGAAATGGTGGATTAAAAATAAAATTGCGAAATCTAGAGATGCTCAGATCTTAATTTTGTTTTTACATAATGAAGAATTAATTTTCAGATTAATATAAATTACTATTTATTCACTGAAATTTAATTGGGTGACACGATAGTATATCAATTGACATTGATAGATGTACGTGCTTTTATCTTAAATTAATAGAGAAAGTAATTCAAGTTCGACTTTTGTATCATTTAATACATTACATCTTTATTTCTGTTCCATTTTATTTCTCTTCTCCAAAAAATAAAGAAACAGAGGAGCAGTATGAAAGGAGGACGGGAATAAATTTCTCTCTCTCGTCACTTTTAAACTTGTAAATCAACGAGTGCTTGTTGCCGTTTTTACGAAATGGTTTTTTTCTGTCTAAATATTGTTCCAGACAGTATACCGCGTAATAAAATCGTAGAATTATCAAAATGACTGAAAACATAAATCGCGTCAGGCCCATTTCTGTCATACGAAAATGATTACCTCGTTGACCTTTCGTGAAGGAATTCGCCTCTGCCCTTTCCTACTTTTCGACTTAATGTCTGAAGACCATACAGTTTTGTACATTAAAACAATTTCTGTGTACACAACTCGTTTACGTTGCATAATGCTTTGCGAAATCGGTTCTAACCGTCTACCGACGATTTTCTTGAAACTTTTATTCCGAAACGTATCAAACGCGGCGACCTTCATCAAATATTTCGAAGGCTGGTTGAAGCAGCTGCAGCTAACATCGATATTTCGCGTTGCTAGCAAACAATAAATTACATTCTGATGTTTGTACGTACAACTGTTGTACAATTATTGCGATCAGCTTTACCTGTTTTATACTTGACAATAATTGATTATCAAATACTATTGTATACAATATGCGTTCTATTAATGCGTGCATGTGAAACAAAATGATGACGTTTAGATAAAACTATGCAAGAGTTTTGGAGATTTCCTTGATGCGCAGAACAGTCAGAGGAACATGTAACAACCGTAGCGGAAGCGATCTCACCAAACGGAAACTGACACAACCAAAACCTCGTGCGTAATAGTTTTTCTCGGACGTCAAAGTACCGCAAACTGCGGCTCACGTAGCATAAACCTTTTAACACGATCTTTCATTCTGACACGAAGTGAATTCCATTAACGAAAATAACTTTATCAGAGACTTCAAATCACTTGACTATAAAAAGAGAAAAGAAACTTTCAAAAAAGCAGTTTTAATATGGCCATATTTATTGATCGGGAAATTAAGTCAAATGATA
>NW_017176565.1:691309-696885 GCF_001652005.2 Ceratina calcarata | reverse complement strand
AATTAAAACCTGAAAAATAACAAATACTGCTTGCATGCTTCTATCTTTTACCAGGATTTTACTAAGTTTTTCAATTGTTTTCTTAACTAGATAAAACGAATACAATGAAGTAAAAAAAAATTGTGTATCTGTTTTACAACTTCCTGTTGAAATAATCGTTTGACAAATATCATCACCCTTCCCTTTAGTCTCCCTGAAACGGTACGATTATCTATAATTTGCAATAAAAAGAGTGTTTGTAACAAACAATGGAGTCATTGAACTAATCCCCGGGACTGGCTAAGGCGAGATTCCAGAAACTAACACTTGTATCAGCTTCTTTCTTGAAGTTTCAAGATAATCGCGTCACGGTTAGTGATTCACTGGAAATGATTGTGGGATCCCATTATCTTCCCGGTCACTTTCTCGGATCACCTGGTCATCGTTTTGCGTCCCTCCCCCGGGTCGGCTATTAAATTTATGCAGAGTCGATAGGCCTCTACCGCGAAATATGTATAAAGGTGGTGGACTCTTATTTAACATAGCCGGCAAGCCGGCAGTGGCTCAGTCGACCACCGACCGTAACACAGAGGTATTCACATCTCCAAGTTAACATATCTCAGTTAAACTTGGGAGTCCGGTGCCTAGAACTTGCTTTTCCTCCGTGTAAAAGTGACAAATTTGCTTTCATCATCATGGCTTTCGTCCTCGCGTTGGGCCTGCTATTGTCGTCGAGTGAGTCCCTTTTTATGTACCTTCTATTTCTTCATCTCCTTTTTGTAGGCGGGTTGAGCCGGTGATTCACGATTGAAGAACAGTTTCAGTTCGAAAGATTCTCATATGGTACCGAAAAATTCTCGTGAAGTGACAGAAAAAAATCATTGATTTTTAACATCGTTCATTGACACTTGGGAGTTTGATACGATGTTTTGAGGAGAAATACGTTTCTTTAGAAAATGTTACTGCTCTGGAATGTTAGATAACGTTGTAACAGCAAAAACGTGAAGTGCTATCATCGGGATTAATTTATTAAATTGACGTAGAGCGAGTGGATTAAAAAGAACATATCAAATGGCGGAATGATATAATTTATTCGATGACGATATCAATATTCACTGCAGATTGCCTACGTATAACGATGTTAGGAACATAATATTAGAAACGCATTCAGTACGCTCGAATGAATATTACTACCGCTCTAAATAAAATGTCTCGCAGTCTCGGTATTATTTTACTACCTTCGTATCTTCGATTACTAAGGAAGACGAACGAAGGCGCGGACGATTACGATTATTTCGATTCCGGAGACGTTTCGGCATCCGGCTATGACCACTGATTCTAAATTAATTACGCTTATTATTATTAATATCACGGAACTGATTAAGATTCACGAGAGGGAACCGCTACTGTCGCCGGTGCATGTTACAACCTGCAACCCGGTCACTCTATCACATCCTGGTATGCAAACGACAATTAGAACGTTCGTATTCACACCTGCGCCGGAAATCTTGACTACGAAAATCCTAAGTAAGAGCAAGTTACATAAAATTCAGCAAAAGGGAAAGCTAAACACCATAGAGACGTACGTAGGCGCGTAGTACGCGGTTCTTGGATTCATAAGACGTAAACAAATTCGCGAAATTTATAGCAGCGGTTTCTCAGTTTATTTTGATTAAAACACAATCTCACCGGAAATTTTACGATTCCATCTTATTTGTGTGTTCGCCGACAAACGAAGTTGATGACCCATACCAAATTTAGCCTCCAAGAAAGTAATCTTCTTTTTTTAGATTTCTGTCTTTAATGATACGTACATAAATTAAAAATGAGTATTTCGAAAGAAGTGTCACAATTGGCTTATATAACATTTTCTACTTATGCGACTGTCAATCGTTACGAGTGTCATCTTGATATGATTTTAATAATACGATTAAGCAATGTTATCACGACGCAACGATCAGCGACAGTGTTGATTACAGGAGTTGCGTTAATTCCAATAGGTCTCTAACAATGTGTGTCGGAATACACCGATCTTAGGTAATCCAGTAATTAAAATAAAATGAGACAATAATGATGTTCCTTGAGCCAGCTTAAGGTTAATTAAACCAATTTACCGTTTAAGAAATCGAAACTGTTAACTACACTTTGTCGAATTTATTCTCTCGTTCCTCAGTGTCTATATTAAAAAACGTTTTCTCGCAACGAAACCGTGAAATAGCATGTCATCTGAAACTCTCTTTTAATGACAGAGACAAGTAAATTATCGGAGATGTTAAAATCGATAGGACTCGACAATTTCCATCAGCTGGAGTCATTTATCTCTGACGTATTCATCGTCAGTCGATGTTTCAACGCTTTACAAAATTGAGGGCAGAAAAAGACGATATACATTTGTCACTGGGATGTCTGGAACGCAATAGCCCGCGATGTGTAATTTTGACTAAACGATTCCAATCGTAGATAGTGCAACAATCGAGTGACGTAAGAAATAGTTGAACAAGCGCGGTGGTATCGTAAAGTTTTCGCCTCTCTCTTCGGGGTTTCCTAAAGATTCTATCTCAGTGACTTGATAAATACTACCATATAGATTTAACCTTTCACTTATTATTTCTAATTACATCAAGCCGGCGTCGTATATTTTTAAAACAGTGAAAACTGTTCGCTCAATCGCTTCAAATACATATCTATATAAAACTTCAACTTATTGTACAATCTCGCGTTTCTTTCGTTCCTGGAATATCTCGTCAAATCCGCACGTATTCAAAATTTATTTGGAACAAATGTCTGAGATAAATTTCCAAATTTCCTCGAAAAGTCTTTCCGAGGTTTTCCTCTTTTCTTTATTTCTACCTTTAAAACGGGTCTTAATAAAAACAAGTACATATATCAGCACGGCAAGAAATAATGCTCGATCGTTAGGTACAAAAAATATTTGCGAAAAATACGCGACGTGCAATTTTCCGTGTGAATTACATATTTGCTTGCTGCGAACGGAGACTGATAGAATTTATTTTCCGTGTGAATTGCATATTTGCTTGCTGCGAACGAAGACTGATAGAATTTTCGTGTTTGATTCGTTTATCACAAATGTTACATATACGTAACTCCTGCGATGATATATACCTAATGTCCATAAATGCGAACGATATCGTTCGGGCATGTTCGTACTATCACTTACATGCCGCGTATTGCGTAATCCACAGGAAGGGAAAAAGAAGAAAATTGCCGGAAAAATTGAAGCACGTTTGCGAGAGAATTGGTCAATCAAAAATCGTAGAATTAATCCGCAAATAGAATTCATTTTTCAATGAAATACTGTAGTTCGTTTTAACTAGAAGAAGATTTAAGAAGAAGTAGTTGACAAGGGCACTGCGTTTTTAAAATGAATTAAATAATAAGATAAACGATGGTTCGTTTGAAAATATTAATTGTCCCTGGCAATATAAAAATGACATTCTTGAGAAATTGTACTAACCATGACACGTCCTACTTACGTTCGATGTAAAAAGTATTTGTACAGTTTTTTATCCATGCAGTACTTCAATGCTGATGTATTTAAACTGTAGTAACTGACTTAGATAGGTAAACAGTGTTCCTGTTTGAATGAGTATCACGAGAGATATAATATTAATCAGAAAATCTCTTACTAAGTACCATAAGCATATGTAAATAGATTCAACGCTTTCTCTTCCTCTTATTTAAAGAAACTTCATGAAATTTGACTAAAATCCTATGACATCATGATTTCCACGTCGGTATGTACATATGGCAAGGAAGCAATTCAATAAATTCACGTTTGAATATTGTCAGGGTCTCGTCAATCTGCACAATTCTTACCATTTAATATTAAAAAGCATTATAGAAGTTTCGGTACCAAACTTATACGATAATACATATCTGAACTGATAATAAATAAATTCGTGTATCATACGTATACGTGTACGTGCTGTGTGTAATACTCGATTAAAAAGCGTCTTTACACAAATCGTATTGACATTAAAACACGTGATATGGACAAATGTAATACAATAGGTTCCATTGTAAACGATAAGCGAAATTCTAGATTGAAACGAACAAAAGATTGAAAGTAGTTACGAACATTTAAGTGATACAGAGAATTTATTTGAAGCGTGTAAAATAAAAGATTAATGTGCACCAGACGTAAAATGTTTGCGAATAAAAGCTGATAAATATGTATTCAATCAATTTCGTTTTACATGAGTCTGTAAAGAACAATAGTGCGAGGAAAAGTGAAACGCGATTGTATTAATAAACTGAAACGAAATATATAACTGGGAATATTCCATGATCGTCCCATTCTTTGATACAATCGTAAAGAAAATCAAACATTATCATTATCAGTAATATTCGGCGTATCGTATCATGTGACGCGGTCAATTATCAAACACTGGCGTTTGAAATCGTTCTTAGTAACCAATTGGCCAGCTGCGCGCTGTTCGTATTCGAATCTCACTTTTCTCATTTTATACAACCAACGCAACGTTCGATCGTTTAATGTGACAACGTCCTGCGCAACGATATCAACCGTCCAAGGTCGTCCCTTTATCTTTTCACCGTCTAAAAAGACAAGGATGGTCTCGCAATGAAATGTAATAGTGCTTCACGTAATACACGTCCCGGTTTCCCAGCACGATCGTCGGTGCATCGGCTAAATAGATTTTACAAGCGTCTCGTTGCCTTGCATCGGCGGGAATAAACATTTCGCGTGTCGAAAGGACAGTTGCGCTGCTACGTCAGCTGTTCTTGGCCTGTCGCTAAATTAGTTTATAGTCCTCGAAATGCCGGCGAAAGGACCTCCCTTTCCCATACGGTCTGCCAGTTCGCCTCGAAACAATGCTCGGATCCTAAGTAAATTGTCAAGCCTCTTCATCCTCATTGCTTCTACGTCCACGACGTTGCGTTCGTCATTCGTCGCACGTGTCGAGCATATGCATAGGAACCGGAGGCACGGGTATATGCGCGATTTATCTTTCGCAGCAAGGGCTGACTCATTAAACCGGTAATCGAGCAGCGGCCGCGTGCACGAAGACGTTCTATTTTGCTTTCCACGGGGAACTTCAAATTTATCGTTTGAATCATGAATAATACATTCCCGTTCCCCCGCAATCTCCGTCTCCGCCAACTGATTTTTTCTAGTTACGCGAAAAGTCCATGGAAATATTTTCCAACGCATCTTCTTTTCAAGTCTACTGGTTTCAAGGTTCACGTATTCCTTCATTATAATAATTGCGTTCATGTTCAAACATATAATGCATCTTAAATTATAACTTTAAAAGTCAACTGCTATTATTTAAATGGTTGCACATTGTTTCAAGTTGGCAAAAAGATACCCCTTTTTTGTACAAATGATTGTAGAGTACATTATAGTTGCAATAGTGGGGGGAAAATAAACTGTTATTTGCATACTGTCCTATCTTAATGCATACAGTTAAATACATACAGTTTCAGTTTTTTCTGTGGTATCTTTTCTTGTCCGTTTCATTATAAGTCGTTTTTTAAACAGCTGATGATTCATTATTTAAGGATGTATTAGCTATACAGTCAATCCCAAAAGTTTATGTACCTTAGAAAAACAC
>NW_017176565.1:678124-689239 GCF_001652005.2 Ceratina calcarata | reverse complement strand
GCCAAAAATGAAAATTTGGAAGAAATTGAAGGGGTACCCCTTGGAAAAATCTCGGAAAAATAAAAAATTTTTTTTTGTTGTTTATTATTAGCAATGTTCTTCCGACGTCTGATTTCTTTTTAAAAAATGCGTTTCTAAAGTGCATAAACTTTTGGGATTGACTGTATAACCAATACATCCTTAAGTGTCCTAACAGTAACTAAAGAGAAATTTATTACGTAGAAGTCTATTCTATGTCGATAACATTAATGTTCATGTATATATTTTCACTTTACCGAACGATTTACATTTATTTCACTCAAATATTCACATTCCTTTTTCAACGGATCGGTGAATTCCACTGCAAAAAATCTTCGACTCTCTTAATTTCACTTTCGCCTAATGCTTGCTTCGTTCCGTTATTTAAGAGCGACTCTAATTACGAGAATGTTCACTCCTCGCTCGAAAAAAAATAAGACTTAATCGCAGGATCAGTACGTACGTGCTGGACAGATAAAAATACAATGTCCTTGTTGCACAAAATTACATTTTATTATTCAACAGCACGTCGACTGAGCATATATCATTTAAAATACATTTGATGTCAAGTTTAATCCCTGCAATCGAATTCGAATCGATATGCACGGATTTATATTAGCTGGTGAACGACGTGGGAACCGAATACCCTAATAAGAGCTCTGGTCTAGAATAATTCATCTGTGACGAGTCGAATGCAATAACCGAGCCGACTTATAAATCTTCCGTGAATCGACTTTCACTGTACTACCGCCGAGTTGAATCACGACTGATCTGCCTAACTCATTTCAGACCCTTCTATCAGATTCAATTGAAACAAGACTTTACCAACGTGCAATTTGACTGCAATCTCAATCCGAAGTTCATTCACTAGATTTTTCATTAAAATATCCTCGGATTGATTAAAATAAAATATGTAATGTAATGTCAACCTGATTTTCGTTATTTTATTTGTATGAAATCGTATTTGACATGGAAGTTTTATTACATTGCTGGGATTTAAACATGCTCTAGGAATCGACGCGTTTCGATTCGATCCATATAAATATCAAAGTACCGGCACGATGATGCCTAAGAATTTTGTTTACATAGAATTGTGCTTTCCACGAACGTGTAGCAATGCAGGTTGCGCCGAGATAATGAGATTCTTATAATTGCTGGATAATTACGAGCGATTAATTGAAAGCACGATCTGATAGAATGCACATTTATATAATGTGCGGCAATATGTAATATGAACTTCTGTTTCTTGTTTATTTCAGGATTGGTCGTCGGCGATTTTGGATACGATGGCGATAATGGTAAGTCAAATTATAAAACAGAACATTATTTAAACCTATGAACATCTAAAATTCATATTAAGCCTGTGAACGTCAGTCACTGTTTTAGTTTAACGTCATTAATTTATCAAACATTATAATTTTAGCAGAATTCAAGCCAACTTCGGCTTGCTGTTGATCAGCCTTCAAGCTTGCTATGCTATGCTTTAAGCCCTGTGCTATGAAAAACTAGTTTTAGGTGCCTCTGACTAAAGTGTACTCCTGAATAGCTTTGACATATTTTTGGGTCGTTTTTAGGCCCGGACAATTGGGGAGACCAATGTCAAGGGAAATTCCAGTCGCCCATAGACATAGAAGAGAAGGATGTTACGTATCACAGTTTTCCACCGCTGCAATTTTACGGTGTCTCGGCTTCCCATAAGGCACGCATGCTGAACAATGGGCATACAGGTACGAAGAAGCAACAAGGTCGACTTATTGACATGTGCACGTAGCACTAGAACTACCGTCTGATTTGTTGGCTATTCGAGCAAAACTTGGAATAAATAGATATGCGAGGTTGCTTGAGAATGGCGAAGACCATTTATTTAGAATTTAATACGAGACCTTTACTTGTTGTTCGCACACGATTTATCGAAGCCCAGCAAAGAAACGGTTCGGTATTCGGAACAAAAAATTCTGTTCTGATGAAAACTCATTAATGATAGAGCGATGTAATCAACAGACAAGCTTTGTTTTTATAGTAAAAAAGAGAATAACGAATGTCTCGGGGAAAGGAAATTGCGCCAAAAAAAGATACCGGTACTAGTAACAGGTTTTGACACACGTGTAACGAAAGTATGACGTGAAACATGATAGAAGCGAGCTACTTTTTAAAACAATGTATTTAGAACAGATAGATAGCGATCGGATCGTATGAACAAGTATACATCATCCATATAAGTGCATAAATATGCAATTTGCTGTATTGCAGCATCATAGTCTATACTTAGCAAAAGTTCAACAATCAATAATTCCTTATACGTAGACTATAAATTCGATTAGTTCGTTTTTCTCATATTAATTCGTATCATTCTTAATTATGACTAAGAAGTTGTCGACTTAAATAAATAATTAACAATGCCGTGCGAGTCTCGGAAACGCGCAATAGAATATTTAAAATAGTTCTTTCCAGGAAACTAAAAATATTCAAAGTCCGATTACCCTCTATTGAGTACTGATATCAATCATTATAATTGTTCCATAAAATTCTTCAAACGTAATTGTTATCCTTGAATTGTTGTAAATCAACGTTGATTACTACACGTCATAGACGTTTGCAATTAAAATAAAACATCCAAGGAATCCTCATGGAAATTGGAAAACTAGCCTTCACAAAGTGAACGCGTCGACAGTTTATCTTTTTAACTATGATCCGAACTTAGAATTCTTGGATAGCCGAGGTAGCTATTGAACCGTCGGATATTCGTCGTTCTAGTGAAGATCGAGAATTTGGAATCTCATTTTCCTGAGATATCGGGAGGGCCTCTGAACGGTACCCACGTATTACAACAAATACACTTTCACTGGGGTCAGAGCGATGACCTGGGATCCGAGGATCTAATAAACAATCATTCGTACTCTATGGAGTTGCATGCGGTTTTTTGGAGGAAGAGTTACGGCACGGCGGACGAGGCGATGAAACATGACGACGGCTTGACTGTACTCGGATACTTGTATCAGGTAAACGTTCAATATTTATAATCACTTTATGCAAAAGCATCAGTTTGAAAAATATGTTTTAGATAAGTATTTCTTCTATCATTTAAATAATGAAATAAGTACTTAACTCTTGACGTTCTAAATTAGTTTTATACGTTGCAAGCATCATTTATCATTTTTAAGTGTTCAATTTCCTTATTACATGACATTCGCAATCTAGTAATTACTGTTTGCAAACTTTCTGAATATTGTACAAATTAATACTACTGACGAGTGAAAACGATAGTTTTTGAAAACGTAGTATTGAAAATTCAGAGGAAAATGGAATACGATCAAGCCTTAATTGAACTAACTATGAATATTGCTTGAATAAACCTGATTAATGATCTCAAACGATCCTTGGTAAGATCGTGAGATCGAAAGTTTACATTCTTCTATTACATGTCGACGAGTGTAATACGTAAAATCAGTTATGTAAATCGCACGTACGGCGCTAACTATCTGCGCATACATGCTCTTCGCGCACGTTCCCGATCTATTTTAAATTATTCCGGAAAACCTGAATGGAATTCGAACGCGATCAAACGAAGATAAATCAACAATTATAAGAGGGAATTGTTCCTTTAACAAAGAAATGCATTTGATCTGCACGAACTATCTAAACTTCGCGTTATTCTTATATCTCGATACACGTTTTTTATCTCACGCTTGAATAATTGTGTTAAGAGGTACGCATTTATGTTATAGGCCACGGATACGCCCAATGCGGATTTTGATGCGATTGTGACGCACATGTCAGACATACAACCGGTCAACAGCAACGTATCAATCGATGATCAGCAAATTTTAAGCAAACTGATTCTGCCCCAGTCTTCGACACCGGAAGACTATTTTACTTATAAAGGATCACTGACTACACCCCCTTGCTCAGAGATCGTTCAGTGGATCGATTTCGTGCAGCCTCAAAATATCTCCCACGAGCAGGTATTCCTAAACTCACGATCACACGATCACGTCGAATTTGACGTAAAACATCTTTAACGAATGATAATTCCGAATGGCAACGGTGAAACGTATTTTTAAATTGATCTCAGTTAAAAATACCCATTTTCGACTCGGATGTCCGCGTAATTCAACTAACTATCATAATTGTCTACGTTTACATAACGCATTTTCAGCTAGCTGCATTCCGAAGGATTCAGTCCAACGATGGCACGAATATAACGCATAACTTCCGCCCGGTACAACCGTTAGACGGCAGAATAGTTTATCGTAACAAGAAGATGGATGAAGCTACCACAACTCCGAAGAGCACCACTAAAGAAGATTCTACCAAGAATTTGAAACCAACTAGTCCGATCAACGGAGAACACAGTATGCAACCTAACGCAACATCGAAACCGGACAAAATGGATAAGCAAGATAATAAAAAATCTGGGCAAGACAGCATGTGGACCGTGTCACGTTCGTATTGTTTTTACATATTTAATAATAATAGATTTTCAGTATTTATCGTGTGAATATTTGACGAATTCAATTATTTCCTGTTACAGCGTTTGCAGTAATACTTGGAATCATTTTTCTGTTACCATACCAGTAATGCATTGGAAGCTCTAGTCAAGCACCTTCATCATTAATATAATCCAAAGTAATCAATCTTAAGTATTTATATCATACGTTTTATTACAAAACAAACAGACGTATCTATGCTCGAAGATTTTATCTGAGGAAAATTTTTAATCATGTGTGAACTGATAGATATTTGATCATAAAAATACCTTAAGTATTGTATATAGAACATATTATACTTAAAAAAGTTATTCTTATATCGACTGACAACACATAGACATAGACCATGTTACTCTACCCTTTATTTTATTGTAACACAATCAATTAAGCAGTAGAAATAGGAAAAGGAATATCTGACAATTCTTACTGCTGCCATGATTCTAAACTTCGTTCAGTATACTTTATAGACGATAGGAAGACTGTGGATTTTACGCTTTTATAAAAAATGGCATCTACAGAAAATATAAACGAATGCATATAACATCGAAGCGTATGGGGAATATCAAAAGTAAAATGGATGTTATTATTTTTAAAAGAAATTTGTATCTAGATTTCATTTTTTAAATTGTACCTTGCATAAAAAATCCGCGGTTTAATGACATTGTTTTCTCATAAACATGAAATATATTATATTAAAATAAGTTGTGATTTAGATAATAAATATATATAATTCTTACCATTGTTGTTTGTTATTCTTCTCTTCATATTTACAGATGAATCAGACTTTAATAGGTGAAAAAATATATAAAAATAATATAATTAATATCAGGTAGGTGAGTCTGTCTGATCTTTGGTTGCCATGTTAACCACAGCAGCCAAATCATGCCCTTGCTTCAGACGATCCATTATAAGTTCTGCTATAGCCTTCTGTGTCCTTCTCTCCAATTTCTCCAACTTCTTAGTCACGTCTCGTTTCAAATCCCAATCAGGCTTTCTAGGAGCCAGGTTGCTAATATCCTGAAGAATTTTCAATGAATAAATACCAAAAGAGAAAAAATACTTTAACTTTCCATGAATGATTACGTACGAGTTCTTCGATGACAACTTTTGTATTTGCTGCACTTAATTGATCCTTCACTTCCTCCTCCACGTTCCCCGGCTTGGCATCATCTAACACGTCATTCTTCAGACTGTCATCCTGCGGTTTGTAACTTCGAAACTTTGGCCTGTCACAATTAAAAAGCGAACATATAAGTAGGGAAGAGTGACTTTTAGAGGTTAGTTGAGGTTAGATTTGAAAACTTACTTTGGTAATTTACCATCGCCATCGTCTTTGTTCTCCTTATTATCTTCAGTCTTCTTTTTCAACGCGTGCAAACGTTCTTTTCGTTTTAGAGCTTGTTCTTCCAAAGAACCAATCTTGTCATCAGTCATGTTTGTTTTGAAATAAACCACTGATGAACCAACGAAGTAATGAAACTAATTGCAAGTACGAATCTCTATAAATCAGCGATATGCAAAGTGGATTTGAGCTCTTGGGTAAAATGCGGCGTACCGACAAAATAATTCGTCGATGTTTTCATACAGAAAAATTTAAAACGTGAACACGTGAACAGAAAACAGTTGAGGAGGTGGCGGGATCTGGCAGTCTAGCTCCAGCCTCTAGCATAAGATGTTCGCCTAATGATTGGGGAGCCTCGCGGTGTAGAAACTGCTTGAGGAATGCGTGTAATGCGTGTACGTACACGTCACGCCTATTCATCGTCACTGTCACGTACGAGGCTCGTCATCATGTATTTACGTACTTCTCCACCTGCGTACGTACTACGTACGCCAGTATCAGTATATACCAGAACTGACGTGTGGCAGTGAATATCTGGCACCACGTCCCTCCCAGATCACGGTGTCGATGGACAAAACGCGAGATAAGGAGGCAGGATGTTTAGACGAACGAAGTCTGGACGAGCGCCTCGTGAAGTGCTCACAAAGAACAGTCGAGTACTCAGTCTCGAGGCGTTAGCACGAGAGTCGCTCGAGAGAAATAATATCTGTGCACGTAATAATTTGTTAAATTATTTCACAACCCGCCAGGGTCCTACAGACGTAAAAATGTGTTCGCCTTCACGACTACTGCGTCTCCCTCGACGTTCATACGTATTATATACAACAGGATACAGGAAGAGAAATAAGGAAATCTCAAGTGTAATTGTTTATTAATAGGTTTAATTACAATTCGCTTGTTAAAACCTTGAGGAGTGAGTTCGGTCTAAAATTAATTTTGAACTATTAACAAATCTTAAGAATACATAAAAACGATAGCCATTATTTCCCAAGGAGAATTTTTCTCGTTGCACCGAAATTCTGGCCAGCTTGAGTCGCACCCTTGTTAGTGCCAGCTTGAAGACCGATCACACTCTCGCCAGCTCTTAATTGCTCCTCCGTGAAGTTTCGTTTGTTCTCTTCCGCTGGTCTCGGACCTAGCCACGGTCCACGCCATTCCGGGTGTCTGTACGTCTGCGAATTTCAACATCGTTTCTTCCGCAATCACCAAACTATTCACTGAAGAATATTGTAATCAGTTGAATTATTGAGAATTATTACCGTGCGACCGATGGCGAAAATGGTGTTAGTCACTTGCGCGATGTTCTTCCTCTCCATAAGGTCGACCGCTTGGAACAGATCTACATCCGGTACTCCATATTTCACGCACGCTTTCTGGAATCTGAATAAAATAATGCAATCATCACGATTAAACGCTGTCGGGCACAGAATTAACGCGCCTGGTGTCTGTAATTAACAGGGTAGCAGGATACAAAGATATGTGAGCACATAAGTACCAGGTCATGCGTAATTGACTAAACGTTCGCGATAATCATCGAGATCTCCTTAATCTGTGAACAAGCGCACTTAATGCGCTGGACAATAAGGACGATCATCCATAATAGAAAAAAAGGCAGGATTACGAAGTTATTAGCGAAGGGTAGTAGGAGAAGACGGTCGATATTTTTTATTTCCCAGAGTGTCGTAAATACATTCATCAGGTCGCCATTTTGTCGCCTACGTGCAACGAGCCAAGCTTTCGCGATGCAAGAAACGTGAGGCAGGCCAGTGTTAATGAGCTCTCTGGTTATCAGGAATCCAGGAAAGAGAGAAGCATGCGTCGTTAAGATCATCAGCCTCCGGATCAGTTATGTTCGCCGCATGAAAAGGGAGTAATGCGGAGTGGCCGCGCTGCGCATCGTTCACCCCACTACTCAGGAAAGCGCTCTTAAACATTGAAATCGCGCCAATTGCCGACATGCGCACGGGACACTGCGGTCAACGCAGCTGGTGTCACACAGACGCTGCACTTCGCACAATGCGTCGGTTGCAATATTACACGGAATCACCGCTTTATGCATTTTAGCTGTCCGCGATGCGCGGTCTCTAGATACTTTGTCTGCGTTTACTCCTGATACGAAGGACAAGAAAACATTTTCTATAATGTTTATCATGCTTCATTTGACAAAGTAATCATTCAATGATAAAAAGAAAAATGCGTTTCGCATGTAAGACTGAAAGCGCAACGCCCGTAACGCGAGCGAATATTCGCGGCAGTTGCACCGGCGACTCTCGATCCGAGGTCAATAATCGCATATCGTTTGATCTCTCGACCCACGCGAACGCTCTCGACTAAAGATCGATTGCATTGGTGGAGTCGAGAGTCGAGAGACGTAAAGCGAAGCACTGTCAGTTGCGTAAACTCGACTGCACACTAGGAAAGCATGATACGACAAGAAGCTCGATGATTATATAACTGTAAAAATTCAGCGAGGCTTCGTTCTCGGATAACCGTTGATTAGTTTATCGTTCCTCTGCGTATCACGTGCGTGTTAACATAAAGCTATCGTTTTAACTGTTGCAAACTGCGATACATACTGATTGAGATTGTCCATCATTTTATAATCACCGCCGGAAGTATTGATCTTCGGGACGATACCCGGTTGCAATTTGTTCATGAGTTTACAAAGCAGTACACCATCCCGCAAAGCATCCTCATAGCTCACACCTAGAAATTCGTAACAAGAGAGAATCATGACTAAGTTTTTATTCTTTTCATGCTAGTCTATCAGTCAATAATACTGATACATGGAATACTATTAAGACATTCAGTTCCATGGTGACGGAGGTTCCTTCCAGCTCTGTGGAGAGGAACGTGAAGAACCGTCGAAAAGCGGGGAATGAAAAGAATGCCGGTAACCACAGTGGCAACAGGGTAACAGAAAAATAAATCTCGCTTCCGCTGCAAGAGCGGGTTACAAAAGTTCCGAGGGAGAGCGGACGACATGCGCACTTGACGCGAGCGATCGATTTTTCGTTGTCGGCGGCCGTGAACGATTATTGGGGCTCGAACGAACCGTAAAACCCATTTCTCTTTTTTTATCCGATCCCCCACTCGTTCCTGACATCGACGGTGGCGAGAAATTGCCGTGAAATAATAACAGAGGTTGCCGCGGGTGCACCAACGCTCGTTTATGACGTCCCATTATCCCAAGAGGCGTGCCAAGGGGGCATGGTATTTTTTGCCAGCCGCCAGAAGGATCAGAAAAGACCGACTCCGTCTTTCCATCGCGTCGCTCTTTTTGCTCTACGGACACGCTACGGCCGTGTATCTCGAATCACCGCCATCATTGTCTTGCCGTCGCGTCGGGACTCGCGCGACGGAAGCGGTCTCGTCGCCATTCGAAAGACACGCTGCATCTCGAACTGCCAGGAGGTCAGCATCTGCCAGGAGCTTACCCCTGGTATCGATGTCAAGCTGTGTATCGTTTATGTCAAGTCCCACTACCCGCGTGACGTTTCGATGTATCGAATCTATCGACACACGCGGCTGCCACACCTTCTGGCCTGGCAGCCGGGTTCATCAATTGTATCGACTCCGGAGGAAGCACTGCGGTCGAGGTTGCCGGCGCAACAGTTGGCCGTCGGTTTCGCTCCGTGCGCGTGTGTACGCAAATTGTGACATCGTAGATAACGAGAACGATACGACTTAGAACTTTGCACTGCATACAGTTAATTAATAACATTCAGACAGGCGTACGTGTAATTTATATTAAATGAAAAATGTAGTAGTAGAGAATCGTAAGTGCCATACGCGTAGATCTCACTTTTATGGATGACCTATTAGGTATAATACTCCGTCGATTATATTCAGAGTGCATGCGAATAATGTATGCAGCATCTATGAATATGAAAGTTATGGAGTTACTAAGAAAACATACTAAGCTTCAAGCTCCCCTACTAAGTTTTCTGTGTGGAATTAAATTCTAAGTGCTAATACATCGTCCGAGAACGGACCAAAGAGACAATAAACTTGAAACTAATCTTATATTCGTAATTTACAGTAGAATACTACAGCGTTCGTATTTATTAGATGCTTACAAATATCATACAGTAGTTATACAGTTTTTATTAAAGTAAATGTTAACAGATTTTTAAAATATTTTCGGAGAAACGGAATCGTATTAACTGTTCGAAGAACTACTATCCTGATCCTGCAAGGACGACGTGTCACGTGGTCTCACGATGGAGAGGACGGAATTAAATGCTCACCCCGAAATCTGTTCGCCTAATACAAAACTGGTCGTCTGCTTGAATTTTCGATTGACGACCATTCGACAGCCGATCAGGCTTAGTCAATACTATTCAATTAAACCTCGATTTGTATCATTTAAACAACGATATAACTATCGACGATCAATTTCCTATTCAATCATAAGAAATCTGCAACACTCTCACAAGTAGCACTAAAGGAGAAAGAAATATACGAAGAATACTAGTACGAATCTTAATGTAATTATGAATTATTCATCTGATCTTCAATGCTATTATTAAACAAGAAACCATACTTATTATTAGTATCTTTGTTAATGCATCGATACACATATTTTTATCTTTGGCAACTGAACGACAGATTATCAGTCTAGCTATTATGCGTTTGGTAAACGTTAGGGCTTTAATAAGGTTTTAGTACAGGACACAATTGCACGAGTTAAATGATTCGAGCGAACCAGTTGCTTTTCCACAATATCCAGGCAACAGCCGCAGCATCCGACTGCGGATGAACGGGCGCGGATCCGAGTAAACAAGCGTGACATGCTGATATGTTCCTGGTAGCATCGAAACGCGATGAGATGTCGTAAACGCAAGAAGATGACAGAAAATCGATAGAACGTCTTCCAGATAGAGGCGTAGACCCCGTCTCCTCACGATTTCTCGCCCGGTTTCTTTCCCGCTCGATCGAACCCGGCCAAGTGATGCTGGCCTGATATTTTTCAGACGCCGCGTGTCTTATCGCCGTCTTCGTTCCTATCCCGATACGCTGTGCGTTGAAAAAATATCGAATCGCAATATGTAATATGTATTGGTGGTTCGGAAACTATTGCTATCCAGGATACTATCCTGTTACGTTGACACGTCACAGTCGTCATGTCTCTACAATTTGATGGGAAATCGATAAAACCACTTTAAACATGCTCCACTTACCAATATTCGTCAATAATATGTTTTTTAATGATAATTTCATTGGATCGTACCTATACCGTTGCGTGTTGCGTTTACAGAATTTTAG
>NW_017176565.1:653090-677742 GCF_001652005.2 Ceratina calcarata | reverse complement strand
ATTATGAATTATTCATCTGATCTTCAATGCTATTATTAAACAAGAAACCATACTTATTATTAGTATCTTTGTTAATGCATCGATACACATATTTTTATCTTTGGCAACTGAACGACAGATTATCAGTCTAGCTATTATGCGTTTGGTAAACGTTAGGGCTTTAATAAGGTTTTAGTACAGGACACAATTGCACGAGTTAAATGATTCGAGCGAACCAGTTGCTTTTCCACAATATCCAGGCAACAGCCGCAGCATCCGACTGCGGATGAACGGGCGCGGATCCGAGTAAACAAGCGTGACATGCTGATATGTTCCTGGTAGCATCGAAACGCGATGAGATGTCGTAAACGCAAGAAGATGACAGAAAATCGATAGAACGTCTTCCAGATAGAGGCGTAGACCCCGTCTCCTCACGATTTCTCGCCCGGTTTCTTTCCCGCTCGATCGAACCCGGCCAAGTGATGCTGGCCTGATATTTTTCAGACGCCGCGTGTCTTATCGCCGTCTTCGTTCCTATCCCGATACGCTGTGCGTTGAAAAAATATCGAATCGCAATATGTAATATGTATTGGTGGTTCGGAAACTATTGCTATCCAGGATACTATCCTGTTACGTTGACACGTCACAGTCGTCATGTCTCTACAATTTGATGGGAAATCGATAAAACCACTTTAAACATGCTCCACTTACCAATATTCGTCAATAATATGTTTTTTAATGATAATTTCATTGGATCGTACCTATACCGTTGCGTGTTGCGTTTACAGAATTTTAGGGAACAAAATTGTGTGACAGAAATTGCACAAAGGGCGAGTCCTATTTTTTAATTACTTTAATCATTAAGCATGATTAGCATGAATCAAATTGGAAATTCAGTAGTTAGGGACGTGAGGATAAGAATTCTCGTGATGCGATGTTCGAAAGGAAAGGAAGGAACTCTGTACTTCGTACGTACAGAACGTGAGAAAGCAACGGTTTCCTGTCTCGGTATCGATTTAACGTCAGTTTCATGTCATAAAGACGTCAAACACACGGTTTTCACCAGGACAACATCCTCGGTCTGAATTTACGACCCGCAGTAAGCAACAGGTCTCGCGGGAACGAATCCTCTCGTACGCAGAATCCAGTTTCCCTCCGTTTTTGTGACAGTAACTACTTAAATTAATTCTTCTGCACTCGTTTCTAGGCAAGGCACGAGAGGAGCACAAACAGGGGCAACTACCTGTTGCTCTCGGTCGTAAATCTACCCCCGGGCTGTAATCCTGGTAGGCTCGTCTCAGAATGACGTCATTGACGATCTTTTGACGGACAACTGACACCCATTGACGTCTCCTCGGTGCCTTTCAGTCAAGCAAATCATCGAGACGAGCCTTCCTTCCCCGGAGGAAACGTTCTTATTTTCTGAACGACCGCAGCTAGTACAACGTACGACTCTTGGTCGGCGGGAAAGTCATAAATCTATCTACTACCCCTACTTGCTACCCTAGTAACTACGAGCTTTCGTGACGTCACGCAACGCTTCGTGACGAGCGGTTCGACATATCGACAGCTCCCATTTACCGATCCTTGGGAAATTAAGAAATATTGAATCGGGAGAAAGGGTAGCCCCGGTAACTGTTTCAAGGGGATGAGAATCGGCACGCCGAGGTTGACGTCGACGTGGCGGGCAAGCCATAAATCCCTCAAACGTCTGCTGGTATCCTGATGCGAGCAAGCAACTTGTGCCACTGTGACGAACGGATGACTGACACTTTCCGCCCCCGCAACCCTCCTAGTTTCTCCCGACGAGCCTTAAGGATCGCCCTCGATAGGAAAGGCACATAATTAAATTTGACAAATCGATCAGCTCTCTGATACCAACAGTTAAATTTCTTAAAGCCTTCGGGAATCATCTCTGATCATGATCTGCTCTGTATTTAATTGATATCAATAAGACACTCGGATCACTGTGAGAAGTTCAGTTCGTTTCACGAAGGGGGAACTTAGAAAGAGTGCGCGAGGAAACAAGAAATGACACAATGCGATGTTTGACTCAACTATCCGAGCTCTTGTATGCGGCCCTGATACGTTGGCGTCCTTACGACGTAACATGATGAACAGATGACGCTAAATCAATACACGCCGTCGGCTACTATCATTGTTGAACGTCGTTTAACGAGATTCTCAGCTGATTATGAGAAGCATTCACATTCCGCGTGTGTAACCAACGACAATGAACTTCGCATTTGTACTAATCATTATTACAATATTTAAATTTATGCAATCTGTATATTTTAAAACTGTAATCTTCATTCACAGATAACCTTAGATATTTCATTGATTTAAAAAATTAATGAAACCATTCTAAATGTTTTTAGCAATTATTTGCACTTCTACAATTTATTTCAATCAAACACTTGAAGTGTTCCTTTCAAATAATTGTTAAAAATCACTGAAGAATTTTAACCATTAATTTAACCAGTTGGAAATATTATAATTATTCTTATTCGGAAATATGTGAGACGCTACACAAGGGTCGTGTCCAGCATGCCTCACGAGCTTCCAGGAACAGGCTAACATCGATAATTGAAGGACTCGGGAATCCTGGAACGTATCGAATTCCGATCGCGTGTCATAGCAACGGCCGCTAAAGTTAAGGGTGAAAAGGGGATGGACAACGACGACGACGACCGAATGGCGGAAGTCCAAGTTCAATTTTAAACGAGTCAATAACATCAAAAGCTCCGAATACCCGGCTCGTATCTTCGTGCGGAGCTGTTCCTTGCCGTGGGTGGAACTATGTAATAGCTTGATATATAATCTTCGCGATGCAGAATTCGACCTCATCGTGATCATCGTAGTCCTATTATTATACAACGAAATTTTCGAACAAGAGTATGCATCATCTTTTCAAATAATTATATATAATTAGTTTGAAATAAATTTCATAAACGCTGAAATGGATTATTAAAATTCTTACTGCAGCGTCGAAGAAGAAAAATTAAATTTGATTTTCATACATTATTCTTGTACGTTTGGTTCTTACGAGAGTCGAGGTGTGCAATCATACATCCGGACACGGCGATCGCGTCGACGCCTGGCGTATTTCTCAAACCAGGAATGCACGTTCGACATAGGGGTTGCTACCCTCTTCCCGTTCAATAGGGTGACTCGAATGACGTAACAAAGCGCGCGTTTTACTAGGAGAACATCGACAAACGAAGGATGCGGCTAGCCTTGACAACCCTTGGAACCAACCACCTTTACTTTATCTTACCTTTACGTACTCCTTCCTAATTCCAGTTCGATCAATAATCGTGCACACACGTTACGAGCACACAAGTATATCTTCTCTTTCACTCACTCACACTAAACTTTCCCTTTACCCCCCCTTAAAATATTTTAACTGTCTTTCTTATTCTTATATTCCCTGCTTTATACGTCGCAATTAGACATCCCAATAACTGACCCGGCCAACAAGTTTAACCTTTGCGACGTCACGCGGCCTGACATTGTTACCCGGGAATTATAGGGTTGCAGTTGGCTCTTGGACACGTTGCGCTGGTCCTGAACGGGGGTGGTGATATCGACACGCTTTTCGAACTTCACCACCTCCGATGAACAGGAGTTCATATACGAGCGCGCGACGCGTTTCAAGGAGATTGATTAAAATTAATCAATTTATACAATAATTAAATAGCACGTACCTGGAGGAAATCTCTCCCCTACTACTGTCTCTAACCAGTGCTGAGCTTCAGCTTCCTGCTCCGGTTCTCGTTTGCCAGCAACCTGCAACCGAAATGTTAATAGCGGCTATTTTAATATTCTTTTTAATACTCGATGCTTCGTGCGTGGCGTGCTAATGACTCTCCTGTCATGATTAATGGAGTCTACGCTATTTGAAAGCCAGGTCGTCTGAAAATAGCTGCGCCCGCACGTGTTAGACTAATTTCCATTAATCCGTGATAGTTTATTTTTGAGGTAAGATAATCAGTTTCCGCAGAAACTTTCAAAAATTGCCGTAGCCGATGGTATTTCACATCGTCATGGCGGGGTATTGGTAAAAGTTTTCAACTAGCAATAATCGCACCTCGGTAGAACCTCATTGGTTACGATATCGCCACTGCGCAAAGCTGACGACTGAAACTTCTTTTGCCCTACTTATAGCATTTGTGTTACCATGTCGACAGTGAGAATTCTGCCTTCTTCGACGCCACCTGGCAACAAGTGGAAGTACTAACGGAAGCGCGTAAGCGCAGTACATGAAAAGATTATTTCAGAAATAAGATAATTATAAAAATGTAATAGACAATAAATACAATTCATCTATACAATTGAATCGGATTAAAATGAATTATAAAATGCTCATCAAGAACATTCGTAAGTTATCAATATACTTTTACGATACATTCGCTCCCGAACACGCATTTTCCACGTGCCACTCGTGTACAGTGTATTTGCAATTGAATGCAAGTAGGGATGCGTTAAGTATTTGCTGGAAATGCATTGTCGTAGGAAAACACGAGGATAGGAGGTAGCACGCTAAGTACACGTCGAAGAACACCACGCAGTACAGTCATACTCCATTCTTTTCTCCGGATCTACGTATGATCTTTCTACTTGTTGCATTCGATTCTCAGGGGAACGAATCAATGATATCTGCTCCTATTCGAATTCTTAACTTTCAGTGAGACCTGGTCAAATTTAACGATACGTCTACACTTTCTATTAATATTTTTATGCGTCGTATACGATGTTTCCATTTCCTCAATTTCCTTATAAAAATAGTCCACTAATAATTAGTGATTCTATCTAAATTATTAAAAGAAATGATTGGATACAACGTACAAGCATTGGAAATTTTAGTAGTCAGAAGGATTGACAATGAAACGTAGATTAAAGACCGAAGAAGCAAGCTTGTTGATTCGATCGATCTAATTCTTGGTTACGCAACACGCGGCACGAACATTCGGCTCCAGCCGTGTACGCAACTCCGTTTTGTTATACGATAAACTTGGAAACAGCGTCGATTGACGGAATCTAAACTCGGCGGTGGCCTCACCCTTCGAAGTGGCCAGAGTCCAGAAATTACGAGCGTCTTTGCTTATCGGCGTCTTTCATCTGGCGTCAGTCCACGTATGTGTACCGGCTAACCATCGCGAAGCACACCCACTTGTTCGAACTTTTCCATCACGGATTTCCCAAGTCTACGTCGGTATTTAACAATGAGCGACAAATAGCCGTGACTACCGATATTTTCTAATACACAACAATAGATCATCCGAATCCTTGTCTATTTTCGAAAAGATGTTAAAACGAAACGTCACAAACTTTCGACTCTCTATAGTTCTATATAGACTCTCGCTTGTTGCACACGCCATTTCTTATGTTTAACCGTATGTATTTCGGGAATTCTACAATTAGGTATGCCGTTACATCGCGGCTAAGTTCATTACGAGTCGACGAATTATAAAACATCAAAGAGAAGATCGCAAAGAAAAACGAAGAATCAGTAGTAACTAAGAGCAGGATGCAAAAATAAGCAGCCCAGTTTGGTACACGACCCATTTCGCGTGTACCAGTTATGATTGGCATAGCAAAAGAGTCTTTGAACCAGAGAAATAAACGCAAGATCTGGGCTATTATCATAGACATCAAAATCTGTGTATATCTGTTCCTACAATCATTATTCATTCTATTTTCCACTTTTAATGAAGCTTTCTAAACGGAGTTCCAATTCTATAATATTTCATTTTTGATTCACTTAACTCTTTCACCGCGTTAAAGAAAGGATTATAATTTAGATAAATGATTTTGCACTTGATTATTAAATATGTTACAAGCAAGTCTTGTAAATAGGGCCACAGTGTCAAGATTTGGTTACACGTGGGGGTGTGGGAATACCCAATGGGCAGTGGGCCAAAAAACATTCGTTCCTGAATGTCGGCGGTAACGATACCGCGGAGGGGAGACCGGCATATAGCGTCGCGACGCACGATGTCCAACTTAGTCTTAAGTCGGCGTCATCCTTCAGAAGTTGTTCTCATACGGGAAACCGCAGTCTTAGTGACAGAAAAGAGGAACATTCAACAGCGTTCAGCGAAAGGGAAAGAGGAGAAATATGCCGGTACGTGTTCATCCTTTCGAGAAGTGACCGTTCCGACGAAGGGATAGTGATTAACGATAAACGCGAGATCATTATTATTAATTGAGAAAGACGTAAACGAAAACATGCAAGAAAAGTTTCTACTATAAGACTGCAGATTTTATGCATTTAATATAAAGAATGCATGTAATGTAAAAGAACATGCATTGTAATGATTATTTTTTTTAAAGATCAAAGAAATCTCCATTTAGATTTTATTTATCGAATCAATAAAAGTTCTACTTTGCATAAAAATCCGCAATCTATTTTAAATAAAAATTCAATTAGGATCATAATTTCCTCCGATGTAGTCTCATTGGCAAATAATGATTTATTATTGCCATGCGAAATCTTGGTTATACGCAGAATTCTAATTACAGTAGACCTTGGGCTATTTCGTTCTGGCGATTTTCCCTGGATTAATCTTAATGTACATACAAAATTAAAAGATTTTGGAAAAATTCGTTTTATTTTATTGAAAACGGATTGGACGACTGAACTTGCGCATTTGTAAAACGACGGTCTGTATTGCCGATTGGTTTTGACGTATGGACTATCCACCTCCATAGCATCCGGAGTATTTATACCTTAAGATAAATATCCTTTACGTAATATGTTTGGTCTTCTAGTGAAAATATCAGGTCAAAAAATCAGCCCATTGTCTTCTAAAATAAAATATGTTCTCATCTATGCATTTGAAAAAGTATTCTATATTTAAAAGCCAGACATAATACTACGTTTCCCTATTTTAAAAATTGCATTTTGCTAATATTAATTAGAGGAAACGCGCTCGAGTTTGGGGTAAGAGCATCATTCATGCGAACGTTCAGCACAGATGTCCGAGTTGATCCGGGGCCAAATCGCTGGAGCGAGAACACGCGAAGGACTCGGGTAATTTAACATTAAATTTAGTGAATCGTTGCGAGTAGTGTCACGTTCACGATACGTCCTTGATATACGGGCCCGAGTCTGAACGAAAACGCAGCATCACTTGAGAATGAAGCTGAAAATACATCTCGAGAGCGTTCGACGAGGAACACGTTGCTTCGAACCAGCTTGACACTTTACAGATATCACCTCGCAAGACTTGCCATCAATTCCTCGATCGAATAGAAATAGGCAGTCGTTAAATAAGCAAAATCCCTAAGTCAAGCCTGCACGTTGCCAGACTACATTTATGCTAATTATTCGTTGACATCGCTAAATCGACAATAAATTAACTGAATGTTCGCGGAGATTTCGTTCTACTTTAAATGTGGTCACATCTTATGAAAGGAGAACACATGAAAATCATTTTCATGTATTTCGAAATTGTTCCATCGTGCAATCACCTCGTAGGATGAAGAATATTTCATTGACGGTGGGAATTGCGAAAAAGAAGGAGGTGCGCGTGCAAATTGTCAAACTGCCAGAAGTGTAATTTCGTCCTATCGACGATTTTACCAGAAATCAGTAAAACACGGTATTCACACGGCACGTAAAACAGGTGGCCGAACACAGTACCCGGTTCTTGCCAGTTTTAATAAAAGCCAACGAATCGGTCGACGTATTTTATTTTCGACGTCCGCTTTATGCTACCGCGGGTAACGTAACACCGATCGCGGTCTATTTCCGTCACCGACATTTTTAAATTGCCCCGCAACACTTCGCTGGACCATCCCTCAAAGCGATACACCCAGCACCCATGCCCCGACGTCTACCGTTAACCGTTCTAATTTTGAACCGATGCAGTCGATGAAGGATAAACTTCCGGTTGTTTAGGCACGCAACAAGGAGCAAGAGGCTGAGGTGTTGACCTGGATCGAGGCGGTTCTAGGTGAGAAGCTTCCGCCGGGAAACTACGAAGATATACTCAAGGATGGAGTAATTCTTTGCAAGCTCATCAATAAACTAGCACCTGGATCGGTGAAGAAAATCCAAAGCAAAGGAACTAATTTCCAGCTCATGGAGAACGTCCAGAGGTATGATCGAACTTGAAACGAATAAATATTTCGATCAATAATTATTGGGGATTTTTAAACAGATTCCAAGCTGCGATCAAGAATTATGGTGTTCCACAAGAAGAGATCTTTCAAACAGCTGACTTGTTCGAAAGACGCAACATCCCACAGGTTACGCTGTGCCTGTACGCACTGGGTAGAATAGTGCGTATCCTTAATTCGACTGCAAAGACTTATCAATTGTATATTAATTTCTTCTCGTGTTCAATTTCCAATGCAGACGCAGAAGCATCCTGAATATAATGGACCGCGTCTGGGACCGAAAATGGCTGAGGAGAACAAGAGAACGTTCACGGAAGAACAACTTCGAGCTAGCGAGGGCCAACTCAATTTGCAAATGGGTTTCAACAAAGGGGCTAGTCAAGCAGGCCTCGGTTCTTTCGGCAACACTCGACACATGTAAACTCCTGATCTCGAAGAACGCACAAAATATACGTTATCGAGGGTGGAATAGGTACAAATATTCATTTAAAATCTAAATATCGATCTCGAAGTACCACGCTTGATGTACGACCGCGAAATCATTACGCTAAATTCGAACCGACTAAAAAAGCTTTATCGAGGAGTATCTTCGTGGTCAGGTGGCAAAACATTTTTACACAACGAACTATGTTATCTGACTTTAAAAAATGTACTCTGAAGACTGCAATTGTACGAGCAAAAAAATAGGTTACTAGAAATGTATTGTATTACGTGTGTACGTAAATGCGAAATCCTGTTGAACGATAATTGGTAATGCATACAAGCTCACGATACTTTATACACATATCACGTTGTATCACCTACATAACACATACGACACACATTACACATGTACAGATACACACTACACGCGTACATTTTAATCAAGAAAACTAGAAATATCAAATGATACTCTAACACGTAAACAACATAACACATTTCACGTAAATTCATTACACGAAACACGAAACATGACATGGCACAGAAACACGAATTTATCACATGAATCGTACGCAGATGAATGAAACAACTGGTGGGACGATAACAGGATTTCGCAATTACTTTAATGTGTAAATGTACGATTTTATCGCAAGTATCGACGATTAATCTATCAATTCGAACGACTAACGTAATGCCTTTTCTAAGATTTGTAATTGTTCTCATTGTAAACGACGAATGTACGAAATAAAAAAAAAAGCGGCGCTGCTATTTTCTACTATTCGTATTATTGTACGTAGGTAGTCTGAACATCAGTTGCATACCGCGGTCACAATTAGAAACGGGGGCCGCAAACTGACGACAGAAATGGAACATTCTAACTTTCAGTTGGCTGCTATTTTCTCCGCAATGTTAGAAAAACAAGGGCCGAGGGAAATTGAAAATTCGTCTGGCATAGGCCTTACTTAACGCCAAGTTCTTGGCAAACATCAGCATTAATGTAACAATAATGAGCGTGTTCCTAAAACGTCGCTTATCATTTAGGAGAACCAGCCTAATATTAATTATTTATCCTAAATTACTATTTCAATCAATAAAACAAATCTTTAACTTTGAATAAAGTTTTTAATATCGTGCCATGGAAAAGCTGTTTCCAGTTAGCTCAATTTCTCGTCGGTTTCCAGATCCACCCTCAAGGTAGTGGAGTTAATTTTGACACGTCGGCTACTGAAACGCCCACGACTTGTTTGTAAATGAACCTCGTGCCACGAGTTGTGTCGTCATCGCGGCACAAATTCTTTTACTTCTTTACCCTTCCTCTTTTCAATATGACCGTACGTGTAAAATTTGAGTCAAACTTTTGCTTAGCTTGGCATGTTTGAATGCTTTCGAGCTATTCCTGGATGTTCGCGGTATACACCCATTCGTGAATCCGCGTTATGATATTGCAATAATACATATATCCTGTTCTTAATTTATTCTAAGATACTTTAGAAAAATTATTGCGATGAGAATTAAATTAATTTGACTTGTTTGCAATATTCATAAAGAGTAAAAATATTCGAATATTCATTATTAATGATTGTTGCTTATATTTATATGACTTTGTGTAATCCCGGATGTAAATCAAAATTAGATACCAGTGCATTGAATGACTCAATTTATAACGTCTCCAGAATTAGACGCACTTTAACGAAAGATCTTGAAAGTATTGCGAAGATGTATTCTGAGTCAGATGTTTGAAATAGATGTTCAGTATGTCAAGGGGAAGAAATTTCTCCAGTTTCTCACAAAATATTAATTTTTTCACATATTTGTTTGTCACGTCTTGGTCAGCACAAAGTCTAACTCGATGTAAACAAAACTCTCTATATAAGTCATAAGGAAAACAGTTGGAGAACTAAAAAATAATGTTTAGAAATGGTCCATGCAGTAACACTGTCTCACTGATCAAACAAATTTAAGAATCATTGCGTATACAACGTAAAAATTATTACGTATATTCATAAATACAATTTAAGAGAGAGTGCAACCTCTACGTTGTTGTGGCGCGAAAACGTAACGAGCACACGGTGAACACGTACAAAGGATGAGAATTCTTGGAATTTAGCTCACCTGCCAAAGCGGACGTCCAGGCATCTCAGATCGTAGGTGTTCTTCCGCGGATTTCAAAAAACGTTCACGACGTCAAGCCGGTAGAGGTTTAGTCGAACTCAAGCACAAAAAGTGTGCGCCTCGGCCACCGTGCTGCGTATATATGCGTGACAGGTGTGCAGTCGTGTTGGTGAACGCGGAGGCGTTTCTATATACGGATCACTTACTCACCACCCACCCCGTTTTACACGCGAGCACCTCCATCGGCATCTTCCCGACCGCGATCTTAAAAGAATCAAATGAGAACTTGTTACATGGAAATCGTGGCTGTAATTGATCCAAGTGTCTAGAGAACGAGAGATACTCACAGTCAGTTATTTCAATGAAGTACAGGAAAAGATGGTGAAGATCGAGACTTCTCGACTGTTACAGCAACTCTGAATCTTTATGAACAGTTCTTATTTTAAGATCGTCATCCGTTATCGGGGGCGCACATCGTAGGTTGATTTTGGTTAGGTATAGGACAAGCTCCGATGTCTCATCCGTTCTTACTCACTATTTCGATTATCGAGTTCTCTTGTGTTTGGTTTTTCACTGTGCTCCTGTTTTAAACTACTACCACTATAACTTAAATTACAGCACGAATAATGAGAAGTGTGATGTCCGTCTAATTGTAAGTGTTTGATCTCGTTAAATTTCATCTTATACGAATACTAATGGCATTTCTATGTAACGTTTGTCGAGGAATGACGACTCCAAGAGGTAGCGTGGCCGAGCGGTCTAAGGCGCTGGTTTAAGGCACCAGTCTCCTCGGAGGCGTGGGTTCGAATCCCACCGCTGCCATAAACTTTTTATTTCCTTTTGCAAATTCAGCGGTCGCGCATAGGAGTTTCCGTATCACGTTTGCCGTAACCTTCGTACTTCATAGACCGGCGACGGCGACGGACGAAGCCGGTGGTAGCGAATCCCTTGAAGGTCCAAGGTCCAACGGGTTGCGTCGGCACGCGGCGCCGTGGTTCACACCTATCAGGAGGCTACGATGCCAAAAGAGGTTACTCTTTTCTCCTACGTAGTGGACCATGACATCTGCACGGCTTCTCGTGTACTTGTGCCTTTTGCCTACATGCGTCTTTACTACAGAGCGGGTAAAAAAGAAAAAAAAGGCTTCGTGCATTCAAAAAGTGGAGGACTGCTTCTGAATAACATGTTAACCTGATACGTGTTTCATTCAGAAGGTGCCACCATGGACCACACCCTATGGATATAAGGTATCATGAAGGTATCTCGTGTCATTCACGATTCGTACATAAAAAGGATTATTTTAAATGTTGCTACTCGTCTTGTTAACTTACTTTCTACCACAATGCCTTCACCGGAACACTAATCTCATCTTTAACATTGATTTATATTACCTTATAATTAGAAGTATTTAATTTCCCAGAAAATTTAGTGAAGAAAAGGTAATTAACGAGACTCCGTGGCGCAACGGTAGCGCGTCTGACTCCAGATCAGAAGGTTGCGTGTTCAAATCACGTCGGGGTCATGGATAACCCTTTTTCGTCGATTTTTATTAAATTTAGCGCCACTTTATTGAATTCTACATATTTTTCCATTGATCCCACACACTATTGAATCTCACAGATCATTCAGCTTATGCTATCTATTAGTATCTTATAAAGAGAACTTGGGAAGTCCTCTTTTTACTATTTATGTATTAATATGTGAGACCCTGGCGGGTTGTGAAATAATGTAACAAATTATTACGTGCACCGATTTTATTTTTCTCGAGCGACTCTCGTGCTAATGCCTCGAGATTGAGTCCGCGACTGTTCTTTGTGAACAGTGAACACTTCACGAGGCGCTCGTCCAGGTCCAGACTCGTTTGTCTAAACATCCTGTCTCCTTATCTCGCATTTTGTCTATTGACACCGTGATCTGGCAGGGACGTGGCGCCAGAAATTTACTGCCACAAATATATCGTTAATATAATAAAAAAGTGCTAAATTGTAATTAATAAAACAGGACGGACATGCTATTTGTCTTTACCACTTTCGAATTATGCATAGAGTGTTTCTATGTTGGCAGCGACAATAAGTCAGGCTGACACTGATATCGTGATTATCGTGACTCGTGACTCGCACAGTTTTCAGCAGTTGGCCACAGTTGGCTAACGACCGTTACAAAGAAAGGTGATGCATATGTGAATGTGCATGTCTTCTGAGAGAAAATGATTAAAGTTAAACGGATAGTGTGTGTGTGTGGGAAATAATACGAGCAAGCTACTGTAATTGCATCTCGAAGATATTTGTACACACATATTACCTTTTAATATGTATCGCGTGTATGTTAAAGGTGTGAGAAGCAAAAGGATCGGTGGCTCGGTTACTGCTACCTAGAATTCCGATTTAACTCTGGAATCGCGATTTCTTAATAGGAATAGGGATGCACAGGATGTATAGGTAATACGCATTTTCTTTACATTGAAGTGCAGTGCGTGCTCACATCCCGCACACAAGACGTGAAGTAGCAGGGTACCATAATCACACTACCTTTCTCCTCTCTCGCACAGTTGAGCGATATTCGCGCGGGTTGTCTCATTTAGCCCCTCCTTGGATTCGGCTAACATGTTCTTGAAGAAGGACGAGTCTACTATGGCTGGCGGCAGTGTGCAGTCTTTGCGGTTGGAGTGCCATGCGTCGTGAGCAGCTGTTTTCTTCCCGAATCCGGTGAGTGTTTAAAACAATTATTAATCCTATATACCAATTTATGTATGTTAGCAAATCCTATATATGCATGATGAGATCTGATAGCTGGCATTGAATCGCAAAGCTTATTCTCCGAGTTGCAATTAATTTCTGATTTCGAGGATTTAGCTTCGTTGCACAATCGGTTATGTTATGGTTATGTTACGGTATTTCGTTTGTACGTTCGCTTTTCGTACGTTGTACGACATAATCTGAGCTGTTTAATTTACACACAACCTCCAGTAATCTGTGGTTCGTGGGTAGAATGGACATAATCAACAATTTAACCGATTCATGAACAGGAATGCATGAACAGTGGCGAGGATTCGATGCAGTGCGCGATGCTTTCGCGTACGTTATGTTTGCCGTAGATTGGAAAGACACAATTTTGAGGAAGAGCCGCGTGGGCCCTAAGCACCTTTGTGACGTAGCAATAATTTATTGGTCCGTACGGTTCTTTTCATTGTTTATCGATACCGTTGGCTCCACATAGCCGAAAATTTTGATACACCTCCGGGTCTCCGCTATCGTTTCCGACAAAAGACGGCTGGCCGCAAATTAAATTCCATTCGATAACGTATTACGTCAGTGCTCTAGCCTCACCTGTCCACATCAAAGTGCAATCACGGGACAGTGACACCGTTTTTCCCCAAAATTGGAATTAATAACGTCCTTCTTGTGTTCGCATACGTACGCAAGACGAGACGTTCGTACACTCGAACCGTTTATTCCTATTGCAATTCGTGATTTAAATCTACAATCGTATTCTCTTCACGTTTAGCCATACATGGATCAAACCTTATTACGCTTTCCCCTAAAATTAACATGTGATTCGGAACGATGGTGGGGATCTGTGTACGCGGCTACTTGCAATATCTATGTGTATAGAAACATGCGTATAAATACAGACACGTTTTCAACTGTGTACTGTGCGCGCTTGCTTCCATCGGTGTCGTCATGAAATTACTGTTGACTGCATGCGTTCCTGTTGAAAAAATTCCTCACGGGCGAAAGTCAAGGTATGACGGAATATTGTAATACCATGCCATACTTGCTGACGTACGTTGCGACGTCTACATGATATCCTGGTGTTAGGAGGGGCTTTGTGAGACAACCCGCGCGAAACTCTTTTCAACGTAGGGAGAGAAACAGCTTCCTAAGATATGTTGCTCGGATAAATCAGTGCTTGCATGCGGGATGTGAGCATGCACCACGTGTGTAAGCACGTTGTTTCATCGAAGTCTATTTACGAACACATATATTGTATCTTGCCACCCGTTCGGGTTTCCTTGGGATAGGGTAGATTTTATAACGATCTGGGTATTTTGATACTGCCCACAATACTATGTCAAGAGAATTTCTTCAATAATATCACAATGGAAAGAATGAAATTCCTTAGATTTGTTATTAATAAGAATGAAATGCATATTTTATCTTTATTCCTTGATTGTAGTTAT
The DNA here is from genome assembly GCF_001652005.2 of Ceratina calcarata. Lineage (NCBI taxonomy): Eukaryota > Metazoa > Arthropoda > Insecta > Hymenoptera > Apidae > Ceratina > Ceratina calcarata. Next base: position 662,924 of record NW_017176565.1, on the reverse strand, counting down.
AATTTATAATTAGCAGAAATTTTTGCCTTGGAATATAGTACCCAACATTAATGAAAGGCATTAAGAGTGTTCGGGTTTGAAGTGTTCTATCTTTGATTTATGATTTTATGACTGGCAGTTCTAACTGTATTACAGAAATTTCTTAGTTTGTCTCATTTTTCTTTTGATTGACGGTAGAATTCGCGAATACACAGTACCTATGCAAAATTGGAGATACATATTGCCCTTCTCTATAAACAAGGCATCCACACCCCATTGTTTCAAATGGGGCTCGTATGTCTCCTTTATAGAAGAAGCTTATACTTTCACTATCATGTTTCATGTCTAATATGCACACTGATTTACGTGTAACATATGGAACATGAAGATGAATGCTGATGGAAACTGCTTCTGCATTCTCTATTAGCTAACATCAACTTTATGTAGGTGTGCAAGTGTAAATTATTTTTAGTACATAAGACAAACGAAAGTATTTCCTTCTAAATAAATCGATGGTACCAAGACTCCGTGGCGCAACGGTAGCGCGTCTGACTCCAGATCAGAAGGTTGCGTGTTCAAATCACGTCGGGGTCAAAGGCTCCTTTTTTTTCTTTTATTGGAGCTTTGCATCCCTCCGGGCCTTCCAAATGCTTAAGTTTCTTTTTTAAATGTCAGTAGAAATATTATACAGTGTATGAAATATTTTTTTAAAACTGGATTCTTAAGAAATAAGAAAACTCAAGGCAATTAGAATGCGTAAGATAACTTTATTAAGCCATTCGTATAAAAAGTTCTTCATATATGCATGAGATTATGATAAATAAATAAATATACTATGACTGGTACAAAATATAGAACTATATAACTGTTACTGTACAGTTTATAGATTTTAGAAGTTAAATTTATAGCCATTTCCGGATACTTTCACTCGCGCTACCGAAGGTGCCGACGAATAGGCAACGCCTAATAAGTTTTGAGACTGTTGTTCTTCTTGTTGCTGTTCCTCTTGTTGCAATTGAATCTGTTCAGGCACCTGCGGACGATTACTATTAAACAGAAATCGTATTTAAATTCACGTCTCGTAACGAAGTACATTCTAGTATATTGTTCTTACTTGTGCTTGCGTCGATTGTACATGCTCCTGAGATTGAGCTTGAGCTTGAGCTTGAGCTTGAGCTTGTCCATATGCGAGTAATTGCGCTAATTGCGCTTGGTACGCGTTAGCCGCAGAGTAAGCCTGTACCTGGGGTTGTTGAATTTGTTGTAATTGTTGATAATAAGCTAAAGTAGCTGGATCAATCGATGCTTGATATGGTAACGGTGCTTGTGCAGCGGAGACGAATGTAGGTCCAGCGACCGGTGCTGTTGCATAACCGTGTGCGATTGACCCAGTCGGAAATACACCTAACATATGATAATAGATATTAGACGTAATTGTACCGTAAATAATGATGATATACGTTGCGTGTTACAAACCTAAACCGGGATTTCTATAAGCAAGAGCACTAGCGATGTTTGGTAGAACTCTTTGTGCCAAGTAAGGATTTCCTATATTGGAACTAAACGATTGATGAGAACTGGGACCGCTGAAAGCGAATGCTGTTTGCGTTAAACCTGGCCTGACAAAACTGAAAGACGCGTGTTGATCAGAAGTACCGAGCACATTTGTTGCCCTTACACCTTGAACAGGTGGTTCGGCGAATGCCGAAATAAACATTATACCGAAAAACGCTAGATATTTCTGAAAATGATAATGCCTATTAGAATGTATAGGGAAAATGTAAAGGAATCGTACACTTACCCACATGTTGCGATTCTGTAAGAACTTTTCGGAGAACGAACGACCGTATCACCACCAACGAAAATCACGCTATTCTGATGTGAGGACACTACGTGGGGAGTTATATATCGCGGAAGCGGCCAGGTTGATACGTGAGTAGCATCGCATCGACACATTTTCAAACATACGATCACACTTTCTCCAAGATACCAAGGTGGCACAATTCATGAATAGCAATCGTTCGATAAACTTTTTCCCCTTTACTAGATCGCTTATGATATCACGCAGTACACAGTAATCAGATTCCTAAACAGCTACAAGAGCAAAGAGAGTAATCTTTTCGACTACATTCAGCAGACTTTCGATTAAAGATCAATGATCTCAGCAATAAAATTAGTGTGAATTGTTGTACAGAAATTTTTAATGAATAATTTGTACAGAAATATATACAGGATTTCAGTTACGTGCTATTAGAGCGAATGAAGCAGTGAAATATTTGTATTCGATTCACCTATGATCGTAACATTATCGATGAAAGCTGCTTTCAGCTGACCTAACGCGGAGCTTATACGCAGTCGAGTTATTAATTGTAATGAGTTATGTCGTTCATGGAATATGAATTAGCTTATTTTACTGGCAGTGTTTGATTGTATTTTATGTTTCGTACATATTCAGAAGCCTTGTTTACTTTTTAATTGGAAAACGTTCATTATAATACTTCGGAGTATAAAGTATCTAAATTGTTACGTGTATAAACGTTACATATTATATACAATACGTGATAAAAGGACCACAACGTAAATCCACGATTATCTACTTCTTCACTTTAATTTCGATATAATATTTATACAGATCATAAAGCATTCTCATTATCAGGTATATAAAATTTGTTAAGTTTCTGTTGGACAGCCAGTATTGTGCGTACCTCGATGTAGGTACAAAAAATTCAAGTCACTTTTAAGACAAGTTTATTAAATAATCTGACGGTTTTGATATCGAAAACCCAATTGTAAAAGACGACATAAATTTGTGCGAAATGACGTTGACTAATCCCCTCGTATCGTTTTACATACCAGAGAAGTACGACTGGTAAAGCATACCCATGGCGGATGTCGCGAACAACGCGAAGCAACTCCACCATGTTGCTAAGCCTAATAATCCTCTATATACATCCGTGGTAAATATCTGTCGGAGAGGAAAAGCATAGAGTTATAAGAATAATGAAAAATTATATTGCGGACATTACCTGTTTGAAGGAACTGAGAGCAAGTTGAAAGTCTTGTGCCGTTTGAACAACTGTTTTCTCATTATCATCTCTGTTTACGTTAGCTGTAGATTTTAATGCTTCGTCAGCTGAACATTCTTCGAGCAATGATCCTCTTAAAAAGCCATTCCATGTATAACCACCTAAGTTACGAACATACTTGTAAAATACTGTTTACAATCGAAGTTTTTTTCTTAGCATTTAGTATTACCTAAAGATTTGTACATGAATGTAAAAAATAAACATATAATTATCGGTACGATAAATTGTAGGGTAACGGCGCACAGATAATAAAATACAGCAGAAATCTGGAACAGAGTATAAAACGTGATAATCCAGATCTTCTTTAAACAAATGTTTTATGTATAGTGTTGATACCTTTTTTTGTAAGTCCACGTTCGTAATTCTACCAGCTTCTTTCTTTTGATTCTCCAATCGTTGCACAGCTAAGTTGAGGTATGATTGCAAGTACACTGGCATTAGAATAAATCTTAATAGAACTGCAATAATAATTGCGATTAATCTCATACTCTCAAAACCTGACGTTGTCATCCTGCAAAAATGCCTCCATATATATGGAATCGTGTATAGTTATAGACGTTTACAGTAATTATGTTTAAAACTTACAGTGGTCCATTCATACCACTAAACACTCTGACTGTGAGGTAATGTCTGCTTATAGGCTTAATCCATAAACTCACTAATATAAGTGGAGAGGCGTAACTAATATTTGCTAACAACAATAATAACCTCTGATCTTTGTAATATCTGTAAAACGTAACATTTACTATTGTACCAATGATTAGAAGATATTTTGGTAACTCGTTTTAGTCCTAGTACCTCAATGTATCCCAATGCATCTTCGATATTCTCAGTCCTGGGAAAGTAAATAAAGAACCAACTAAACCACACCACAAAGCAAGGAAGAATTTGACCACAACTTTCGATGCAGGTCCTCTATAAAGAATAAGCAGTTATTAGAACAGATAACACGTGAACATTTCTGCCTAAATTCAAAGTCTGATAAACTTACGTAGAGGAAAGACCTTGATTGTCTAGAAAGAGGGATGCGCTATGATTAAAACTTGCATAAGCCTTGTCTAAACCGATTTCAAGAGTATTCTCATCTACAATGAGAATCATCATAGCTATGACAAGATAAGCAGATCCAGTTACAATGCATGTAGATCTTTCACCTATGCTCTCCTCTCCTTTGAAATATTGTACCCAGAGAGAAAGTAACACTTTGCTGAATGCTGAATTAAGGAAAGCATGTTACATGAAGAAGACATACATTTCTAGTGGCAGAGACCAACCATAAAAAGGATACAATGCAAAACCCAAGACTAACAAGCACCAAAGCATACTTAAATTAATTTCATCTTTGATTGGATATAAAGAATTGTATACCTGTTGATTGACAAGATAAATATAATTAGAGGATATTATGCAGATCTAAATACTAAAAAAGAAAAAGCATAGTTCACCAACCTCTGTCATAATATAAACTGCAGTAGCATATACAGAAAAATCCAATAACCATTGATAATCATTATAATATTTTAAATGTACCACGTCTAATGCAGCTATCTTAGCACTCTCGAGTGTAACATTCAAATTTCTAGGAACATGAAAAACATCTCCAACCTTTCCGTTTTCTACATGCTTGCCCTTCTTGGGTTTCTCCTTAGGCACACCAGCAAGAGTTCTAAGCTGTTGATCAGTTGGACACAAATAACGTGTCAACCTGTCGAATGATTGCAAAATTCTTAATAAATGTTATACTTAATGATATTTTTACATTCATGCATAAGTTGATGGAATACCCAGTAGAACATAAAAACCATCTTGCCAAAGAGAAATGAGGAGTCAATTTCTGAATGACACTGACCATAATCAGGGTGATAACTAGTTGAGCTCCTAAAAGAGCCTGAAATAGTTAAACGAAGCATGTTTATTTAAAAAGCTACCGAGCGTTTAAAGTTTCACGTGTACTAATTGTGAATTACCATGGTCGAAGAGATGCGAAAAAATTTTAAACGAAGGCGGGACACTGATCTCAGAGATATATTTGCTTCATCACGGAATTAGTAATCGCAGTAATTAACGCTAAGATACGCGGTGAGTTATTGAGGGCCTGATGCTGTTAACGAGTGTTCTACCATTTTAAATGGCACACAATGGATTAGCTCGTTTTATAAATAGTTGTTACCCTATGAAACCGAAAACATCGTAACCCTTATCATCGGGATTATGAGGTTATTTCCAATGTAAGGTACAGAGATGCCAGGCCACCGAGAATCTGCCCCTCCACTTACGCACACTATCGCACTCTATCCGTGTGCTGCGAGCTCGGCTCAACTTCGGCTCAGTCGAGAGAGAAGGCGAAACATAAGTCCGTCGCTTTTGCTCCTGATGCGTTAAAATCCAAGCGGCACGCAGCCGACTGACGGCTGTTTCCCTCTCAATTCCGTCCTTCTCCCCATTATAAATTAATGTTCGCTCAAAGACGCTCAAGAACGCTCAGAGACACTGAGGCACGCCCAAGGACGCTCAAGCACGCTCAGGGACGCTTAAGCACGCTCAAGCACGCTCAAGGACGCTCAAGCACGCCCAGGGACGCTCAGGGACGCTCAGAAACGCTCAAGCACGCTCAGGGACGCTCAGGCACGCTCAAGCACGCCCAGGGATGCTCAGGCACGCTCAGAAACGCTCAGAAACGCTCAAGCACGCTCAGGGACGCTCAAGCTCGCTCAGGGAAGCTCAAGCACGCTCAGAAACGCTCAGAAATGCTCAGAAACGCTCAGGCACGCTGAGGCACGCTCAAGTACGCTCAAGTACGCTCAGACACGCTCAAGCATACTTAAGCACACCATGTGCCCAATACTGACTATTTCCAGTTTTATCTATTCTAAACTTGACTCGTTGTCGGAATAAGAGCATTTAGCGGAGGTGCATCGATATGCATCTACTTGGCGAACGCCAAATCTTTCGGGTCTTCCCTGCATACCTTGATGACAGGAAAGGAACATTCATTCAAATGTATAAAGAATCAAACTTTTATTTCGATAAAAATTCAAACGAACAAAGGTTCATTTTAATAATTATTTTGCGCAGCATAAAATTTCACAGATCAATTAACAAATGACAACAGCGACAAAATAATCTAAACAAGTACTTTACAATCATATATTAAAATAAAGTATTAATTTCTATCAACAAGTAATATACAGTTTACCCTCGCGACTTAAAATTTATGTCTAATTTATCTTGTTAAAATCTCCTGTCTTACTACCGAACTAATAAATGCGAGAATGCGACCTCATAAAACTTTTAAACTTAGATGAAACCCAAAATGAGACTTTATTAACCTGAATACAGTAAACCCTTGATTTTAAGGATTAATTAACTGTAACAGTCGTCGAATATCCAAGATTTGAAGAAACATTGACGTTGATATCGAAGGTATAAAAAAGGTTTACAAAGTTCGGTTTGCTGAGCTTGAAATCTATCTAGATAAAAATCCGTAAAGTCGAGAGTTTATTGTAATATTCAACGTCGCTTCCTGATAAAAAATAACTTCAACTCGATTAGTAATGTGTAATACTCCCAACGTAATAGCTTCATCATCGTTGACTATTCGTTCAACACTCGGACATTTATTCGAACAAGTTCTCGTTCAACTGTTCGCTTAAAAGTGGTAAGACAGTCCTCGGTATATTATGTTACATTCGACTAGATTACATTACTTATATAAGTTCTAATTTTTTTTTTTCACTTTTTATTTTTACTTCTGTTCCGATCGGAAGCGAAGACAAAATTGTCTCGAGCCCCTAATACACGTGTACAGTGTATCTAATGGTATCGTACATATTAATAGAAATAATCTCAATTCTCAATGGCCAAGTCAATTGGACACTATAAATAGTAATAATAATAATCGTTAATAACTGTCTAAATCCTTTTCTCATTCTTACGCGCTACTGGTTTGGAAAATTTCGTATAAACCCTGGTAACATTTCGTTAACCGTGATATTAATTATTGTTAACTAGCCGTCTGTGATTCGGAGGTTGACGAATATTCGAATAACGAATAAATAATCCTAATTAGTTACACGTATAAATTCGTTATTCGAATCTCATTTATATAAATGAAATCTCAATTATTCGCTAGTCTCTAGTCATCTTTATTTCATGCAAAATTTTATACAGAGTTCATATTCAACTCTGTTCTAATTGCAGTGTCGATTTTAAGAAACTGCTATTCATTTCTTTCACAATAGTTTTTGAAGTATTTTCTAGACAACCTCATGTACAAAGTACAAATAGAATAGTTCGTCAAATAGCGATATGAAGAACATACGGTCTACGCATACGACCGGAGTTCAAATTAAGTTTCCATCACCCAGCGTTTGTGCTCTTACGAAATTAAAAAAATAGTTCAACTCGGAACGATGCAATTAAAATCCACGTCGGATATTGGCAAACGCTCTCTCCACTGTCTGTGTAAAAAAATTTTCTGCACTTACTATCGTTACAACATCTATATAGTTTGTTGTTTACGTTCAGGCCTACGTAGTTATCAAATGAATCGTCAGCGCAGTGAATACTCTTCATTTCAGTAGATAATAAATATTCATCAATTACAATCCTGTACAACGAAGTTCAAAAGAGAAATTCAAATACACTATTTATGTGTACATACATATAATATTAACTTGATGGCGTCGAAAATGTGCACATTCATAGAAAATAATTTGTGCAGAATAAGTATACATTAATAACAATAACAACAATGTAAGCTCGGCAATACATACGTACTTTTCGATTCGATTAAAGCGATCGGGACAAGAAAATATTTTTATAACAATCGCAAACAATATTGTTTACAATGATACTGCCTATCAGGTTGACAAATTTTAAACAAATATAGGTTTCCTATTAGTTGTGTATATGTACAAAATATTTGGACAATCCTTGATGGAGTAATCAGAAGATCTTGAATATCACATAATTAATTGAAAACAAGTATTCTATCTTGATTACATCTCTTGTATGGTTTTTACATGAAAAATTTCCACTGCAACACGATATTAATTATCGTAAAAACATATTTATGTAGTATCATCGATTTCATTACTCGTAGTAGGTAGTAGTGGCAAGAATTATTACGAGGCACAATTACGAAGTGACACCTGTTGCCATTTCTATAAAAATTTTGCAATATTATAAAAACCGTGTATATTACTTCCATAATCGTACCAAGATTTAGATAGCATCGTAAAAAATAACGATTTCCGATGGTGTCCAAGCATTTTTCCTCCGACGGTAATTCAACACTTGCCAAACCAGAAGAGTTAAAAGTAGAATAGTAAATACGACGATGCATTATATGCACCGTAAGTCGTGTCGATGATCAGAATTTTTAAACGTGAAGTTCTTCGTTCTGCTAATTAAACTGCAATTGTCACTGGTACGACAACTATTCTAAGAAACAAAGCTTCACTTTATTAATGTCCCTCGTTTAGTTGCGTGAGTGAAACTCATTAGAGACGAGAACGTGTATTTGGATCTAGGAATTGACTTGAAACACGAGCGCGTGATGCTTCTCTAATTACCGCGTCTTGAGAAGTCGGAAATGTTACAATCTGTCGACAATATGTAAAGATAGATAGTCGTTTTCGATCGAACGTAGGCCTTATCGTGTGTGCTTGAACATTGGTGATCGTTATTGTATGTACGTAATTTTATGCAAATACTAGGCTCGGTTGTCCACTGTATCAGACTACGATTTCGCGAAAAACGCGACCTTAAGAGAAAACATACAGTTTTCATTGACATAGGATACCTTACAAGGAAAGATACTTCGTTCGCAAATTCGAAAAATTACGAAACTTTGGAAGTGTGTAGGTAGATCAATGTGTTGCGTTTTCTTTAAATAATTTAATATCGAAGGGTCTTCTCTACCCTCTTAAAATAAATTACAATAGAAGGAATTACGTAGCACGTGTGTCTAAAATTTTATAATCTTATTAATTTGTCGATTGGGAATCTTCCCTTGTTAGTTGATCCTTTTAACTGAGCTGCGATTCACTCGCTGCTTATCCAAATGTAATTAGAAAGACAAAACGATTCTGGTGTTTTAACTTTACAAATACGGCATCGCCTCTTCAGCGAAGGAGCTAACGAAGAAATCGGATAATACTTATATAAAATGTCTCTCGGTTCGTGAATTGTTCACGTAAAATATTTCTAATCATTTCGGGGAAGTTTCTCGCTTTCTATCCAAACAAACCTGTACGTCACCTCCGATACGATTTTTCGAAGTACTTCCGAAGAACCTTTCTTTTCTCGAGACTTGCTCTTCAGGCGAACCGCCATGGCCGTCGAGGAGTTTTCGAGTGCTCTCGTGGACGCACTCCGTTTCCGGGAACTCTCCCGCAGAGCGGAGACTTTATTCATCCACAGTTTTAACCGCCGACAAAGCTACTGAACCATCTCGATTCATGTACGAATGCGTCTTATTCGCTGGACATTAGCTGCACGCTATCCTCGGCCGATCTGTGCAGTCGACGGACGTCCGACAGAGACCGGATCGGCGTTGGATGCAGCAATGAGAATGTGTGCGAGTGACGATCTGAAAAAATTTTAATCACACTGATTTCTATACGAATCTGTTAAAATCGTTTAATAATCTATTCGATGACCGAGTAATTCTAACTCCAGTGTGTTTGGATAGGATGAGTCAATGAGAGGACGAATAATCTTTTATTAAAATTAAAATAAAATAAAATAAAATTACAAAATTTAT
>NW_017176565.1:649148-652336 GCF_001652005.2 Ceratina calcarata | reverse complement strand
ATGAAACGTAATACGTAAAATCTATGCAACGAAATCATTCGGTGCTCTACGTTTCTCCATCTTACTTGCGCGTTTTACAAACAAGAAAGGGTACATAATAAACGAACCGGGGTTATTGGCCTGAATGAAATATGGGATGCTCAACGTGCGTGTACGCGAACCCACGGAACGTCGGCATAAAAAATCGCGCAATGCGACAAGTTCGACCCGATTAGATCAGTCACGCACGTTTTTTTTGTAACACCACTGTCAGTAAATCAACTAACAAGAAAATAAAACGAGGGAAGTACAGATCCGAGGGCTGTGCGTCACGCGCCACTGTCACGAATGTCGATCGATTTTTATCTTGTCTCGTTTTTTTCATACTCATATTATTGATATGCAGGGTAACCCCTTATGAACCCATGAGTGCGCCACGAACTTGATCTCTTTAAAATCTAGATGTATCATGCAGTACAAGAGTCGTCTCATTTATGTTTGATTAACGAGTTCCAGATTAATCACTGTTATAATTAATAGAATAGATGTACAATTTAATTTTCATCGCGTGAATCTGGTTTGTTGCCTGATCTTCGATGGATGACGAACGTTTTCCGGTGGAAAAATCGATGAGGAGTCGATCGAAAGTCTCGCGGCACGCCCACCGTGTCACGAACCATTAATTTATGCGGGGTTAAAAATAAGGTGAAATCGATCGCGTCTATACGTCTGCGGTGAAGTGCATCAAGGTCGTGGAACGAGTGTCCGCCTCCGCCACCGTCGCGTCACGAATTCATGAATTCGCTAATATTCCCGACTAGGACCCGCGTGTCCGCGTTCACCCGGATTTCCATATCCCCCTCGGTCGTGCCGTACTGCCTCGTGATTTCGAGCCTCGTTTTCAAGGATCCCTCGAGAGGTTCGTTCGTATGGATCTGGAGTGTCGGCACGCGCATCGGTAATTTGCGTTTAATTTATTCACGGGTCGAAAAATTCCCGCTAAGTGGAAATGTGATTACGAACTGGTAGAGGATACGTGCCACGCGTGTCTGTACACGCGGTGGCTCGCGTCCGCGTGTACCCCGTTAAGAAGGAGATGCACGTTCTATTTAGGAGGATCTATTTAAAGTGACCTTGGACCGGCCTTGACGCCTTCACCTATCGATCTCCCTTTGTGAAATTCTAATGAGACACTCGATTTATTTCAATTTCTAACTAGCTTCGATTTTGCCCGTTCCGCTTAATGCACTTTTCGTGTCGCGTGCTGCTCGGGGATTAAAATATGGCACGCGCCGTGCTATCCGGTTTCTGATTAATTATCGGAGATGCTTCCGAGTCGGAATCGTAATTAAATTATATTTGCTTAAGCAGAACGCGTAATAATTAGTTTGGCAGTTCAGTCATATCGCGTTAAATAAAACGGTTGCAAAATTATAAAATGAAACAATCGATTGTATGATGAGAAACTAATGCTTATCAAAGGATCGCATCAAGATAGGAAACAGGGGATATAAACCTAACTAAATGTGTGGGAAACACGCAACGTTTCCTTTCGTAAAGGTGAAGTGTGTAATAAAGTTTTGTTATTTATATGCGCAATCGAACAAATGAGGATTGCCGTAGGAAAGGCGATTTTCAATCGTTCAGACTCATACCTCTGAGATCCGTGTACGGTTCGCTCCTGGACATCTCGTGATCGTTGCTACGACACGAGGACGGCTTCGCGGGACTTTTATAATGGGCCAACACGTCGCTTTTCCCAGACGTCGGCTGATTATGATGAGGGAAATGGAAAGTCGCGTGGGGCCACGAGGCTGGTGGCGGACTTCGCACCAAGTGTTCGTGAACTTGGGCCAGAGTCAGGGGATCAGTGTCGCCTAGTTCCTGAATCAAACCCATTAATCTTTTATCTCGAATTCTAGTATTTTCAAAATTCAAGGCCGAAGAAACCTTTGACTATATATACCAAATATGGACCGCTCTGGTCCGCTAGAAAAAACGTAGCCAACATATGATACCGCTACTGTGCTCGGGACCTACACGTTTTAAGAACTAAACGTGTAAAGCCGTGTAAGCCTCAGTGGTGTAGGTTCGCATATGCGATATATATTATTGGCTGCTTGGTCACGTGTGGGTCCCGAAAGCAGAGCTTAGCTACCTGATGTTGACTATGCTTTCTTAACATTAGAAGCCTATGCAACTGGCGGTCCATGTATATATACTCAAAGGAAGAAACTGTGCGTACACTAAGTTGATTATGATACAGAACTGAATCGGGACGGTAAATAAGTAAACAGAGAAATTCAATTATCTGTTATCCTCTTTGGAGATTAGCAGATTAAGATTAAGCGAACTCTATAGCGCACACGTCTACGTACGTGTTTATTTCAAATTAGCTGTGGTACAATCACGTGCTGCAAATCCTATCTCTGATGATCCATCGTCGATGAAAAACATTTCTTAACACGCGAATGTTAATAACGATTAATTCATTAATTATCTGCGTATGTATAATTTCAATATTTGTGTTTGATTTGCCAATCATAAATCCACACAGAACGCTACGTTTTTTCGCTCGAGACGCGAATCGGTTTATTGTCTTTGGTGATCGAAGATTTTGGAGTTCATCCAAGGTACAACAATAGGCTTCAAGAGTACACGAAGTTTGCAGACGTGTACGCTAAACGTTGTAATAGCAAAGCTTACTGTGACCGCGCCCTGATAGTCCCAGGGTTAATGGAATGAAAGTGTACTCTCGGATTATAATAGACAACGGTTGTGAATGATGGATGGTTACAGAATCTACAACCGATCGATCTTTTCCTATACGTTCTACGAGTACGTACAATCTTAGCGATCGAGCGTGAAAACAATTTTTCCAGATATAACTCAATTACGATAGAGTAGTCGAGTTCTCCGTTTAAGAATGTATTGGCTACACAGCCAATCCCAAAAGTTTATGTATTTTAGAAAAATCTCGGAAAAATTGAACATTATTTTTTCTCAAAATATAGAAAAATACTTCAAATAAAAGTTGTTTTCCTTCTAACTTCGATATTTAACGCGTTAACTATGATTAAACGGCATTTTATTGGCATTGACGAAATCCGACCATTCCACCGTCGAAACAGCCAACTTTTGACAAAAAATTTCGTTTTTCCTCAATAACTTCTAAACCGTTGAACTTACGGGAAAATTGCATAGGACCT
>NW_017176565.1:627446-648665 GCF_001652005.2 Ceratina calcarata | reverse complement strand
AATAACAAATTGAACATGCTAGCACTGTTTAAGTGTATAGCCTATAAACCCTTAAATACGTATTGATTATGTTTGTATCTATATTTGTTACACTACGTATTTGATATGAATTTCACGATGTACGAATATTACCCAGAACGCTATAGTGCTTCAGTTTACGTAACGCTTTGACGCAATATCAGGTTCCTTAATGTAATCACCTTGTTTCCGAAAATAATTTTCCTTTCTATCTTGCTTTAATATGTGCAAGCGATAAAAGAGCTTAGACTCTTCACTTAATGAATAGACTATCTTCACTGATTCATACAGAGGATATCAGAAAAATGAAGATAAAGAATTCTCGAGTTCATCGCTGATGCATGGACCGAATCGGATATATGAAGAATCGTTTAAAATTCAAGACAAAATAATACCACGATGGAACTAAAAATATATATTGCCGTCAACCTGCGTCCTTTGTTCAGGATCTGTTCTAAAAAATCATTGGCCGGACGAAAAGAAGCGGTCCCCGCTATCAGGTTTACGCCGGCATTAATAATGTAACCTACGTCGATCGATACGATTGTTTCACGCTGTTAATATTGAAGATAAACGTAAATGGGACGTAAAGGAAAAAAAAGAACACTCACCTGAGACATCAAGATGGCATCGTCGGACTCGGACTCTTCTACGGACTCCACTAAGCTCTCGCGACTCGCCAATACCTGGAAAATTTCGATTTACCGTCGGGTGACTCATGTTGATTTCCGAAACAGATCGCAGGACTGATATTCGAAGAATTTTGAAAAATAAGTACACATCGCGAGTCAGGGCTCTATTTATAAGATATTCTTTAAACCAATTGTTGGGGTATTACGCTTCGAGCGGTATGACATTTTATGGTATTTGCTGAGTGATTACTAGGAAAGTGGAACAAGGCATACCCTTTCCCTTTAGAATAAAAATAGGGAAGAATTGCATGTGACGGAGAATTACTTAAAACACTGACAAGTAACATTTATAAAAGAAAGCTAAATTGAGAAACACAAAAACTTTCGAACTGCAATTAGGATAATTTAAAGTAATTAATGATGTGGGCGAGAAAATCTGAGCGTCATGTGCGTAGCTGTTTTTCATTCAGCAGACGCGCAGATAGTGATTATATAAAAGCAATAAATATTTATGACCACTTAACAAACTGTGTGTCGTCCACTTTCTCTATTTTTAACACGTGCGATTAAAAGCGTGGAAAATTTAGATGAATGAATTGCGATACGTCTTGCTTGAGTTGTTGGCGTCGTAAGTCACTGAGCAGGATAAGTACATATGTACATTATAAAAGGAATGAATTATGTTGTTATGGCGTGAGAGACGCTTAATGAAATAACGGAGATTGATTGCAAACTGTGAATGGCCCATTCTTAGAAGATCGAGATCTATTGCTATCTTTATCTCAAAATTGTCCTTATAAATATCATCGTCGCAATTTATCGAAATTTTAGTTCAATCTTGGAATCGAAATTCAATTCTTTTGTTCAAAAATTTTGGTAGGACTGTTGTCGATGTTGAAGAATTTGATTCTCATCTATCGTTTGTCTCGCTTCGTTTGAGAATGACAAACAGGAAGTTTATTGATTCGAACCTGTAGGAAGGGATTATCCTGGCGACTTAGCCTAAGCGCCTCCATATCCTGATCGATGTTCCGTGTTCTACCAGGTGTCAAGGTTAAAATAGAGTGCGACGGCGACGGTTGACAGGCAACGACGACATCGACGGCTGCCACGCTCAAGGTCGACGGAATCCGTGATACTTGGGTGTCGTTCTCGCTGCCGCTGCGTCTGCAGACGTTCGTCACGATCGCTTCAACAGAAATCGCGTTTCTCTCAATTAATTAAATTAGTCGAATATATTAGTCGAATGATCTAAAAATATTCTGAACTGAGTTAGAACGAACTGATAGATGAAGATGGAAAAAGCATAATTTGATATCGTGAGGAAGTAATCATAGTTTGCAAACAAATTCAGAATTTAATCATCTCTATTTTCGTCATACAATAATCGTCTCAATTTATAATTGTTCTCCACGGAAAAGAATATATTGGCTTTTTAACTGTTACATGAAAATTGTACAAACTAGGGCAAAAATCGATTTGCAATTTATTGGACTCCGTTAATTGAGACACGCGTGCCGGTCCACGTTGTCGTTAATAATTCGATGCGCTTGATATTAATTGAATAACCATCACCACGCTTGTTTGTTGTAATATTGATTACAATTTTCAAAACCGTTAGACTGAATTTTCATATTTGAATGATTTAATAGAATTTAATATTAAAATGCGCGTTTATAATTGATAATTTTATATAAACGTAAACGAGATTTTATCAACAACGATCTCCCCCTTTTTAAAAGCTCAGAATTTATGTCACTGGAAAGATACGAGGGACAAGAAGTAATTGTTTGGTCGATAAAATACTGGTTCAATATTCGCGAGCTTCATGGAAAACTTTCAAATTATAACATCTGCGAATATATTTGATTATTTTCAACTTTCGCGAATTATAGTTCTGAGAATAAAATTCAGTCTACAAATCATTAGCAATTAAATTCAACAAATTAGCATGTATGTATTTCGCAGTGCATGTCATTCGTAAAAGGAATTCATCACGAACCTTCGTGATCGTAATTGTTCCTTCAAAAAACTGATAAAAGCTACTGTACGAAAATTGCAGTCCGACCTTTCCTTTACATCCTGACATACGTTCACGAGTCTTCAATTTTTTTCATTATGGAAAAGGATTCACTTTTAATGACATGTTCAATTTGTCGTGTTTTAATTTCAAGAAATCCTTACTGAATATTTGCAAAAATGGTTATCATACTTTTTATATGTTTTGCCTTCCATATATATGCGTATCTGTACATTTAAAATGCAGCTTGTGCACGAAACTTTCCTCCCGCACGTGGCACTGTCTAAAAAACTGCTTTCCAAGCGAACTCGGAGGGAACCGATTAAGCAACGAAATTTAAATTGAAATATAATAAAAATTCTCAGCTTTTTTATCTCCTACGATATATTTAGTATTTTCTATATTCTAAGATTGATATAAACGATTTTAATTTCCATTTTTTATTTATTACCAAAATTAAAGAATTTCTGTACTCCAGCAAATATGTTCAGATAGTTATAGCAAAATGTATGAATGAAAAAGAAAAACATTATTTCTGACTTACCGGGTGTTTCAACTTTCGGAGCACGTTCCATCTCCTCGTCCTCGTTGATCTTCATACCTAACGTCAACTTCTTCGACTTAAAAAGATTCGAAAGGAACGCTGTGCCTTTGCGCTTTACACGATTGTATCGTTGGCTGTTCTCCGGCAACACGTGTATCATAATTCATCTGAAAATTGCAGATAAACCCCATGACAAGCCGAAACAAATAGAACTACAAATCATGTCTCAACATTGCCGTAATCGTATGGTACAAAGTGATATTTTCAAGAATTCCCAAGAATTAATTTAAAATTATAGAAATGAAGTCTCTTATACTGTTAAAATCGGTGTAGATATAATAATTTTTCACAGAACGAGTTTTAAAATAGGCGAGAGATCGGAAAACTGCACGTATCACTTATTTTCCCATTCGACCACAAATGTTTTCACGCACAAGGTTTCTATTTCAAATTGCCGAGTAGATCGAATAGTTCAAGACTGACGCTCCTCACACGTGCCATATTTCTTGATTTATCACTTCATTTCCGCGTTATCTAGCCCGTGAAATCACCTATCCAATCCCATACTGTCAACGACCGTGTCAGTGTTAACAACGCGAACGTGCTGTATCTCCAGGAAACGCGACAAAGGGGCCGAAAAATTCTTCATTAAAATTGGATATCCCACACGACTGTACTTCCAGCGTTTGCAGCAAAGCGAACGTTCACTGTCAAAGATAACGAGCAATTTGTACGAACTCCCTCGCCGGTCCACGAAAATTTCTTTACCACTAATTATTCATGAATCCTCAGTTATCTCGGCTCTCAGACGCGTTTCCATTAATGCAAATTGAAAATGTTTCTGGGAACCGCGACCCGGGAGAATAGGTATGTTATTCTTAATTTTGTGATGCGACCGTCGGTGGAGCATCGGAGGGACGTCCACGATCTGTGGCGATCGCATTGCCAACTGCAGTTGCAGGAGGGTGTGCTTCGTAAGACACCTCGGAGGATTTTGCGCAGCTGCAAGCGGCTGGAAAAGGGACAGGGCGAGTACACGACGCACAGGGGTGGGAGCGTGCATGGTACGGTGGAATAAGATGGAACGACAAAAAACACCGGGGGACAGTATCGCGGCGAGGCCACCGCGAAGTGTTTTAAGAGTGGCCCGAGGAGCGATCTCCTCTCCCTCCCTCGGGCCGCTGTTTCTCTCGCCTTCCCTTTCGACTCTTCTGCTTCGTGACCCATATTATATCTTCCGCTTCCTAGAAACGGTGAAACGAGGAACCCGTCTGATGAATGGGGATCACGCTGCTCGATGTTGAAGAAGCATAAAGGGTGCACTACCCTCGTTGAAAAGCTTTTGGCTAATCTCAATCGTAGAGCAGGCACCTTTTCCAGAGTATTAAAAGAGTTCGAAATACGAGTTTCGTATGTTGATTTATCATCTGTCAATTTTATTTTTAATAGAATTATATGTATATCAGTTCTGCGTTTAATTGACGATCGTCTTTTGGACGTCCAGTCATGGAATAAGTTAGATATTATAAATTTATATAAAATTAAGATTAATTATTTATTCTCTGTTATCAAATGAAAATACCACATAATTAATTTGCTTATCTACGGACATTAATAATGCAGGAGGTATTCATACACTCTAATGTCAATGAACTCTACCTTTCACGTTTACAATCAGTATCGAACTATGTCGATAAGATATTGAATACGGAATACGAGACGAACCCAAGTTATGTCATATCAGACTAAATATACGCAATAAGAGAAATCCAAAGAAACCTAATATATAGATTAATTAACGAAGAATTAGATATCTGCAGCTATCCTTATTAAACCAGACTCTACCACCTTTCTGACCCACATTCCTCCCGATCCCCAAACACCGAACAATTCATCCAATTTTTATCATTTCAAACCCCGCGTATCACCTTTCGCACATACAGCCTCGCGCGCACGGAGTCACACGAAGAGCCCAGCCCATATGTTCACCCTCGTCGTCAGTCCTTCGCGTTCGATCAAACGCCTCCCATCCAGCTCGAATCTCCTCGCAGACACGCGAGGAGAGTCGCGTTTACAGTCGTTCACGAGGCTTTCATAGGAACAGGGGGTGATTCTCCACCGGAAGGGAGATCCCGGCGTGGACGTCGGATCGATCGTCCTACGCCCACGGGACGTTGAATCCAGAACTATACGCGTGGCCACGTCAGAGAGCCCCACCCCCGTCTTCGCTCGTGTGGTACTTACTTCCCGGTGGTCCTTGTACATCTTCCCGGCAACGATCCGCGGTACGTCGTCGGTGTACACACGGGCACTGGGTCGCGTCCGCGCCGCGACTACTGCGTCCCGGCGCCGATGCCCGCTTCCGGTAGCGGCAACGGCGGCGGCGACGGCGTCTCACCCGGACCGGCGCACTTCCCTTAACCGTAACCCTTTACTTCTCGTTAGTGAAAAGCCTGCCAGGCTTTGTTCGAAAAAACAAAAACAGCTCCACGGAATAATCAATCCCAAACCTTGCAATTTTTTAATCTTGTTGAAAATTTTAAGCAGAATCATACGTAGAATGTTCTTTTGCTTGTTTCATTATTATTTCATTTCACCGTCTCTTTTTTCATGATGCATAAAGAGAGATAAAACTATCGTTTGAAAGAAGATATTCTTTCGAGTGTTTTTTCTCATGAATATTCATGTTTAAATACGTACATTTGGAATTGAGTTTATCAGTATATATGATAATTTTTTCTGTACTATTCAACTATGAAGTCGCTTCTGATATTAAAGCAGTTTTGTGAATTACGTGGTAAACTCAGTCAACAGATTTTGTGCATTCAATCATTGTTTTGTCGCGATCCAAGTGGCACCCTCTTTACATTTGGATTAGGTTAACGTCGGATTGACTTAGCATGAACACCTATTGTGGAACGTATGCGCATAAATTGAATAAATTATTCGGGGGCACATTATTAACGCAGTCTTATACTAATACGTTCGGAAATCTGCAGGTTTCTGAGAATTGAAAGGAAATTATGACGCACAGCCATAAATGGAAATATTACGTTATACGTATTGTATTTTAATCGAACAATTACTGATAGAATTCAATTCGCTAATCTTTGATACTTGATCAATAGATTCGTTCGAATTATTATAAATTAGAGACTACTGGTTCGATTTTATTTTGATACGATTTGAAGAAGTAAAATCGATTCACAGAAAATATACCACGTGATTTATTCTAGTACTATAGATTCATCTGATAAGATGGAGCCTTGTTTCGTCTTAAGGACCAATTCATCATTTAATTACGAGGTTGTATTCGTGAATTAAAACGCACAATACATCTGGACTAAAATAGAAGGTTTAAAGTCTATGTATACAGTAAATATGTGTACATAGTGAAATATGTATCTTCACGAAGTGAATGTCTCTGAATTGTTATCTATTGTTAGAAATTGCAACGTAAACTGTAAATCATTATCGAAATTATTATTATTGACGGTGAATAGAAATTATCCTAGAATTTTTTCATGTTCCAATTAATCTTTAACGATGTGGCAGCATGAATAATAAGAACTTTAATTGGCAATCCGTAGATGCTTGGAATCAGGCACAAGGAGATGATACGGATAACTTACATTGCAAATATTTTCACAAGTAGCTTCGATATCGATCGATCCCATTCACTAGAAGCTCCTCCTTCTGCGTATACTAAACAACTGAAAGTTCCCTCACTGGTTTTAGTCATCCCGATAAGAATAATTCTGTGAACTTTACCGCAGCCGAATAATCATTCGCGAAATTACGAAGTGGACTTCCACAGAATACTAAGAACCCTATATCCGTTTTCAATTCAGAGTATATCGTGCAAAAGTATTTTTACTTCTCCTCCTCGAAGAGTTACTTTCACGAAACGACTGGCGATGTTTAAAATTTCGCAAAGTATAATAATTTGTCCTGTTTTCAATTTCAAAAGGAATTATCACATCACTTCGCCGTATACTCGTTTAAGGCATATACGTGCAACTTATCTCAACAATATCGTTAAACGCGACGCTGGACAACTGCATTTTATATTTAGTCTTTGATGATTCAAGCTCGATTTAATTGGCAATCTCGCGTCCCGCCGCCGACGCGTCCGCAGTGCCACTGATTGTGAAACGCGTTGCGAGATCTCGCGTGTAAATACTTACGCGTTCGTACGTGCGAGATAAGGAACCATCGAATCGAGACCATCGGTTGTGTTTCCCCCAGAACAATTAAAATCGTGCCGCTACGTATTCGGTCCACGTCTTCTGAAAATCGCGCCGTCGAGAATATCGACAGAAACGCGGGGCACGTTCATTAATTTTTCATACGTGCAGAGAAGCGGTAAACACTGCGTTTTATCAGGAACGCTGCAGATTTCGTTTCTTGTAAATTTTAATCGATATACAATATGAAAATGGAAAACATTTTATGACATGCTAAATAAAATACGATGCCATGAGAAGAAATTCTTATATCTCGGCGTACTAAAAAGAATGAGACCATCTAATCTGAATAATGGAATATGTTGTTCTTTTCTTAGTTCGTGATTACGAAAAAAGCGGTTGGAATACGACGGGAGTCTCAGCGAGATGACAAAGCGAATTGAATTTTATTTTACCTTGCGTTTATGAAGATGACAGCGTTTAGGTAATGTAAGTAGAGCTGCACTTTCGTAGAGATAATACAACGATGGCACTGATGATAGCGATTACGTTGAGTAGGTACGCACGTGCTTCGATTTTTACTCGACAAAAGTGAAATATTGCTTTTGTTACTAAATGCATCCTCTATTTGCACAGCTTTATCTCGCCGCAATTTATCGTTACAAATTGCGCAGTCTTTGGCAACACTTTTCTAATAAAAGTAGTTTTTCTAACTAACTAAGAGGGATACAAGAATATGCGGAAAATTAATTCGGCATTCTGTTGCTAACCAATGCTTTATTTTCTCTGACAGGAGTTCGTTCTTAAAAAATATTGACGCTATTCTTGGCGAGTAGAACACTTCCATTAGACTCTAACCCGCTGGTACGATTTCTCTTTTCTATGCCCTGCAATTGAATCTCATGGAATTCAAAAAGCGAGCCGAAGGTTACTGAGGACCATTCGTGAGCTGTATAAAATCGAACGAGACGACCGCGATAAGGGAAACCGAAAGAATGAAAACGAAGTGAATGGCACACGAAGGGAAATCTGATAGTATCAAAAAAAAAATATTTTGTAAAATATTAAAAACGTGTAATAGTGAAATACTGATGAAAAAGTATTGAAGAATAAGGGAAAAAAAAAACAGAAAGAAAGTATAACAATGTGTTCTTTGTTCCATTGAATCGCTTCGTCTCGTTCGATCCAAGGAGAAACGCGAGCGCGCTTCAACAGACGATCGTAGTTCAGATGATTCTTTTTCAGTAGTAAAAAAAATAATATGTACAAGACTCTGTGTCGACGGTTCATTCGGTGTTCTACTTCTTATTTTTATTCAATTTTTCCTTTTACTGTTTACAAGAAGCATGCTTCTCAGACTTGGTGACACGAGCGAAACGATGGAGGTTCGTACGATTTGTCCTCGTTTATTCAAGGCGAGGGCGGACGTGCGAGCTTCCATCGTTTGATTCTAGTCTTAGTCAACCCGATTGAAACGTACTGGCCATCGATCGTTATCAAGCTCGCGAATGAAACCGGAACCTTCGTGCGTTTACGAGTAATGTACATGTAAGTACGTGTATGTATGGGTGTACGTGGCACACATCATGCATGTGTACGTACTATTTTCTTGTTTACAAATCCGTAAAAAGCAGTAGCAACGAGAATTAGTCTCCGTTGAAATGATCATCAGTCGTCTCTCTCTCATCGCGCCCTTTCACTCGTTTTACTTCTCCCTTCATTCTCCCCGATTTACTTAGTGGCTACAACAGCGATTCTTAACCCGGGATCTTTGTACGAGGCTTGCATGATTAATTCTGTAACGACACCGCGGCATGCGATCCCAGAGACTTACATATCGTAAAATGAGAAATTTCCCTAGCACATCAATCATAATTATGCGAAATGCACAGACTCTTAACAGACAATTTCGAATAAATATTTTTACACTATTATCTCATGAATTTAATCTTGAGAAAGATTGTTAAGAATCGCTGGTCTACGTCAAGCAAGATTGGTAGGCTGCGAATTTGTATGCGATCACGTGCACAGGAATACGGAACAGAACGAGTGAAACGATTTTTATGAGACATCGCACAGAGATTCGCAGTCTGACGATCGATCGTTCGGCAGAATCGCAAGACAATCGTTTTCTTGTTGTTTTTATTTTAAAAAAATACAGGTCCAGTATGCGGTATAGCGATTCGTATCGATGCGGTCATTTCCTACAGACGTGACCGGAAGTTTTACAATCAGCAGCGGCGAATGTGTATCTGCGGGTCGAGTTTAGGCGATCTGATCCTTTACGAAACTAGACACTTATATCATTTTTGTCGTTTACGGATTTTCAAGATGGCCAAATACTTTGGCGATGATTAGGCATATTTATTCTTTTCATTTTCGATAGTGCGAGTAATTTTCTTCATCGCAAAATATTTAAGTTAAAATAATTAACGGATATTGCACGCTTGTGTAAAACACGAAAACAATTTTTTATAACTCTAGGAGGTAGAGATGTACAAATATCTATTAGGATTTCATTATTTAAAAAACAGCCATTACTTTTTTTTTACTATAAACCGAGAAAACGTTGCTACTATCATTTGAAATATTCATGTAGGTTTACTTATTTGTACTCGTAAATTCTCTTTCCCTCGTTGTCCGAAAAAGCGTACATTCCTTCAAAATGCTGACCCTGGAAATTCATCATTCGCCTCTGCGTTTAAGCACTTGCATCTGTACATACATACGCGTGCATGCGATCCGCTCCACATAGTGGATTTCGTTTCGAAAAATGAACACTTCTTTTTCAGGACAGGGCCGCACCTTCGCCGAGCAAGAGAATGGGGGATGATTTATTAAATTATACATATCTATATGCGAACGAAGTAGTCGCTATTTAAAACAATACCGACCATTACCACGTTCCTATATCGCCGTCCGACTCTCGTAGCTAAGAAGAATTTTAAGAAAGTATCGTAATTTTTTATAGAAGTCCTGCTTCGCTCTTTGATAAAAAGAAAAATAATAAACGTAGATGTATTTGTTGATTGAAATATGGGAAAGAGCTGTATACGATTTGTCTTCTCAGAATGAAATAGAATCATAGAATTTTCGCCTTGATCACCTCTTTGTTCGACAATAGCCGATCAAAAATAAGACAATCATTTATTTTTGTGGTGCGAGGATCGAACGGCGATAACATTATCTCTTCTATTGTCGATTATTTTTAAGTACCTAATCCGAAGCTAATTCAGGTAAATCGCCCGGTAAGAACGACGTTGATCGTTGGAACAGAAATGATGATCGATTCTTAAATTAGTAATTCCAGCTCGGTGTATAATCTCGTCAATTGTATTGCTCAACGAGAGGTTCAGCGTGGTATAGTGGCGTTTTGTAGGAACAGTTTGTGATAGGTCGATTGCGAAAGAAGAGAGAAATAGAGAAGAAGAGGCGAGAAGGGAAAATTAGTTAAAGGAGGAAGAAAAATAGAACGTGGCGATCCTTTCGCTAGAGGTATAACGGAAAGTATACAACGAATCTACGTGTCTGTACGTGTACATGTATACGTGTGTCACCGAATACAATGATATTACACAGATGACACGTGGCTCTTTTCTCTCATACGTTGATACAAGCGACCGACAATCGAACGTGAACTCGTGTGTACGTGTGAGTAATGGTACATGTATAGAAAGGTTTTTTTAGGCGACGCGCCACCCACTCGCGCATATTTATATCCGTAATAGTAGGGGTCGATTAATTCATGAATCGAATACGGTGAATCGGTGATGATTAATTAACAGCGGTGATTAGCTCGCCGCTGAAACGCTTCTCTCTACCCGATATGTTAATCGAAAAAATGTTCCTACGACGTTCGTACAAACTCGGTGACATTCCCACCGTTATCGTTCATCATCGTCATTCGTATTATGCGTAGAAATTAATTCGTCATGTGTATAATATACATATATGTCTATACATATATATAATATATATATATATAAAACATTTGAAAAAATCACAGTTACTTAAAAACATCTCAGTTTCTCGCTTTCCTCTTCCTGCTTCTCTATTTCATTCACCCACGTGTATTTCATTCGCACGTACTCATACTCTGCTATTCGTCTGTGTATTTCAGTTTTTATCCAGATTTCTCTTCACTTGCCTTTCACACAACGCAACTCCTATCTCTTTAATTTCGTTAGCAAGTACGATGATCGATTTAGCGCTTAGGACAAGCATGGACGAGCCTTTTAGTGGATCTCTGTGCCATGAGTAAAAATCCTACAGTAGGCCGGAAAGGCAGATATATCACGGAAATCTGTGATACAACCTTCCCATCACGAATCCTTATAGGATACGCTGTGCCCATGCTTGATTCTGGGTCTAGTTTTCTTCCACGCACACCTAATTTTTTTTCTTGGTTTTTCTTTAGTATTTGATCCTAATAATAGAAACGATCGAAATTTGAAAAGATATCTTAATATATTATATCCAATGATTCTCTAGATTAGCATTTTCTTATTCTTCCTTAGAAAGGAAGATAAACACAAAGTAACAATACCTAACTTGCGTCTAAATAATCAAAGACAAAAATAATACATAGAAACGTAAAAAATATAAGCAATTTAAAAAAACAATTCTTAACCAATTAATGCCATTGCAAAAATTACTACTATAACATCGATTTTCACTAATCCATTCATTGTCATCGAAACAATTCGACTCGAACCTTAGATCGCATCTCGTGATCAAAAACAATTGATCGCCAAGTCAAATAAACATGAATTAATTGTCAATACATCAAATAGGCGACATCGTCGAAGTCCATTAACAAAAATCTACCTGCTTATTTAATACTGTCTGATAAAACAAATTGTAAATTGGCCATTGGATTTTCGAGTTATTTATTTTTCAAAGAAATTTTCCGCAGCTCTTGTTATACGAAATTGGGAAAAGGGATGGGTTTGAATGAAGAAGACCAAGAGGGACGAAATCCGCCGTCTGGCCAGTGACAACTTTTAGATTACGAGAACGTTTAAGCGTTGAGCAAACATCGAGCGTGAGATTTGCACGTGATTGCTGATATCGTACAAAATGTTGATTCGATATCACGATAGTTATACTCCCGTCACGTGACGATCCTCGTTTCTCTATTTTAGGCAGATCACAGTGGCTACAAAGATTGTACCTTCTAACGAAATGCTTTTTAATTAGACATTGTATTTTTCTCTCCTAACATAAAATCTTTGTGACATGAATATCATTCACAGTACAACTCCTACGTAGCCACTACACGTGCATTCTTGACTCGATAATGATTTTCTCTTTATGAACACAAATTACTTGGAAACTTGACTGCAATTCTTCAGCTGCTTAAATAGAGAAAGCTAAACTACGTTTTAAAGATGGAAGAAACATCAGTTCGAGGCAGTGACAAATTTTTAATATTCATTTTAAAGAAGAGAGATGAAGGAAATTTAAGTACTAATTACGATTGAAGCAACAATTTCCTTATGAAATGGAAGGAATAAAGTTTTTAATAACAGCGAAGCTGAACTACGAATGTACCGGGATATTTAAGAGTAATAGAAGAAGATTCTCGTCATTGTTATTATGACAAAGACGATCGTTTAATAGAAACAAATGAGCTTCCATTGTCTTTCAACGAGAGGATAAAAATAGATCAATCGTAAAGAATTTGTGATCCGGAATTTAATCGAGTTACAACCCGTAGCGATTCGGTTGAACTACAGAATCGGTCAAAAAGCCGCATCGTCTGACTCGACGTGAATCGTGTTGGCGAAAAAAGACAGAAACAGAGCGCTTAAAATCCTGGCAGTGTTGAAACTGAGCGTAAAAACATAACTTGTGAACGAAGCAGACATGGTTGTAAAATACGAGCCACGTAACTCGAAACCATGTTACGTCCGACACAATGTTTTATCACCACCTGGCTCGAGCACTTGACAACGTACGTACGTGTACTACTCGAAATAATTAGAGAATTGGTTTAGGTTTAGGCCAAACGGCTTGCGCGTCAGTGCTTTGATATTACGTACACTTAAACGCGTTTAATTATTCGAAGATTGGATTACTAACGTACCCTATTTCTCTCACCGTCTCCTCCGTCCCAATTAAAAAAAAAAATTGTATTAGATATCCGACTAATCAATCTATTCACTGAGCTATGTTACTCGTTTTGCAAGTTGAAACATATAACGTCTCCAATTAAAGCTTCACAAATATTACACGATTAGAAGTATCACGAATTATTTCGAGGGTGTATTGTCCAGGTTCTAAGTTCTGTCGATCAGAGAGACGAGCAACCAATCGAGTCGTGAACGATCTACAGACCGTAGCGAAAATTCACTACCCGCACTGGATGAATCTCCGTACGCTTGTACTTGATCACAATAACGTCGTGCAAAATATGTAATGCAAATATATACGCGTATATTATGTATGTACATATTTATGCCCACATACAAAGAATTTAAGTAAACGAGCATCACCAAAGTATTAGTCATGACACTATGACACCCGTGCGTCTACGTCTTTACCATTCGAATAATAATGGGACAATGCATTCCGAATTAACTTCCTGAACAATTTTTGGAATGTTTGCTCCCAGAAATCGATCATTCGTTCACGATTCATAAATTTAACGGTGACCGACTTTTTATACCGATAATTAAAAGACGTATTTACGTTTACGTTTACAAATGTAACGATAATTAAAAAGCGTATATATATATTTACTTCTGCTTCAAAAAGCATTCGATCATTAATAAAAACAAACATAATGGAAACAATTATTGCATATTTCGTCGAAAAAGAGTCCGAGTCTGACCAACGGAAGAAGGATTCTTTTAGTAGAAAAATTATGTTCTGAGAGCTGACGTGTCATCCCTAGATATTATCTATCCTATCCAAATACGCCTTACGCGCTAAGTATCTCGTTCTAAAAAAGCTAAAAATAAAAAAATACCACGCCAGTGATGGCAGTAAGCTTCGTTCAGCGTCTCACCCGGTTTGTCTTATAGTCGTTACATATACTTAGAACGCGGACGACGACGACGACAGGCGTGGCTGAACTGAATTAGAACATCGATCAAGAGCTATTTTTCATTAATCGCTAAGGTTTTCAAATATGTACAAAAATTTGTTTCGTATATTACATGACGATTACGATCCGCCGTTAGGAAGTGAAAAAATCTCCGGCGACGGATTATATACCCGGCAGTTGAAGGAATGGTGTTGAATGGCGTGCGCACCTTCCCTTAGGAGAGAACGTTCACCTCGCGCGGTGACCCGCACACGTTTAGCACGCTGCTCGTCGAGTTAGGCGTGATTTGACTTCGGGCCTCACTCTGCGCTTGCCTTATCGCCTCCTTATACGGGCCCCTCTTCTTCTTGTTGTACCGCGTCTAAAACGATCCAATTTATGAATCTTCAAATTCTTCTTTGAACAAATTTAACACGAATTTGTCAGCGAACAATTACCTTGAATGTTTCTAAAAATGGACTCAACTGATCGCACGACATGAGAGAACTCGTCGATGAACCGTACCACGCGACGTGAGCTTGCGGCCCGGACGAGGTACCGTCTTCTTTACAAGAAACTGTGATGCTAAGAACCTGGAATGATAAACACACGTTGATATAACGATGATCGTTTAAATTTGCAATAATCATATCAGGCTTTGATACGCACTTTCGCGGGCCACCAAGGGAAACCATGAATTTTTCCCCATACCACATCGCCGACATCCATTCTTCGACCGTTTGTTGTGAGACAATGTTCCACGGGCGTCGCTGCCAGCCGCATCATCAGTGGATGGGATTCAGGCGGAAAGTCCGGAGCGGTCTCGCCCGCATCGACTTCCGGTTCTTGCTCGCTCAGCTCGTCGCTACTGGCGCCGGGAGTCTTGCACCCCGACGAGTTGCTCACTGGATAATCACATCTGGCATAAGCGTTCGTGTTCAATCTCTTGAGAGATATGGATAGTTTTTGCTTCAGGCACTGCTCCTTTATGGCTGTGTACGATTCACTGCCCGGAAGTACGTTCCAGTTTTGCTGATTCTCTGTAGTTCCGGATTCCGGCGAAGGCTGCTGATGCTGCGATTGCGACTGGTTCTTATGCTTCCGTTCCTCCTTGTGTTTCTTTTTATGCTTCACTTTATGCTTGCGCCGATGATACGATAAAGAATCGTACGTGGGGTTGTACCTGTAAGAAAAGAGAAAAATACAACTGAAAAAGTTTGTAAAAAGAGAAACTACCCTGAAGGACATAACTGAGGAATAAAAATATTTTACCGTGGGGACCCGTTACAGGGAGACCTCGCCGGCGAAACTCCGCCAAGCATTTTCCTCCGGGCTTCCTTTTTAGCCTTTTTCAACGCACGCTTCGCAGCTTTAGCGCTTGCGTCTTTTACACCTTGTTTCTGCGGATCCACCTGCTCCTGCCCATCATCCTCTCCGTCTTCGCGGTAATCGTAATCATTATCGAAGCTCCTCGGTAATTCCAACGGGTCCCTCTCCGTTTCCGTTTGCGCGTCCTCGGCATCGTCTGTTTCGTGTTCGTACTCCGGGTCTTGAATCTTCGAAGGTATCTTGAGAACAGTACCCTCGCCCTGAGCGCCAAACGAGATCTTGATTACCGGTGTGGCCCTGGCCGTCCTCGTCGGATCCTCGAACACAGTTTCGTCCCATAAATCCTCCATAGATCCGACAGATCGTTTCTTCCGTGGCACGCGGCCTGTTCTCGGCCTCATCGTCGAGTCTGCAGCCGCGAACGTTTTCTTCTCCTCTTCCTCAGGTATCTTCGCGCTCTCCACCGAAGAACTGCTGAGCCTTCTAGGCGTGGCACAGTAAGCTACCGACAGATTGCTGTCACAATCTGTCGATTCTATCCGCTCCTCCGTCGGCTCCATCGCGTTCGACGAGGAATCACCCTCGTCGGCTCTGTTGTTCCAATAGGACTGACCTATTTTCACCTTCTCTGTAAGTTTCATAGAGAACAGGAAAAACTTGAGAAGGCAATAAATTTCTTAATTACTTTTTTAAATGTGGCAATTAAAATCGTTTATAGTTTCCTTGAAGTGTTCTACAGATTGCTTTTAAATTGTTGTGAACAATATTTTGTATTTCGCTTCAGCTCGAATAATTAAATGTCAAAGATATTTGTGCTAATACTGAAATAAATAATTACGATGCGCGATGCTCTGCGAAGTACTGACATTAATTTCCAGTTTATAAAGATGTTTACCTCCCGCTATTTCATGAAAGTTAATCTTAATACCTTATTACTCGCAAATTGATCTTACATAATCCTACTATTGAAGCCTAAGGTGGTCGCTTTAAGCACTTCCCTTGAAGGCAAGCTTCTACAGGATTAAGACCACGTGTTATAAAACACTTCGACAAAATCAATATAATAAGACGAAACTCTCATATTCTAAACATCAAAATTTAATACATTTTTTACATTTATTTTAATTCATTACTCGTAAACGTTTTAATTCTTGAATCTACTAAATCTACTTTGACAAGAAGGATTTATTTGAATGAATAGCACTAACCATTTCCTTGTACGGCGCTGTTAATCTCGTTCGGTTGAAGCCTCGAGATTTTCGGTATGAGAGACGGTCCAAGTTTCGATGAATCAAGGCTCAGCGCGTTGGACGAGGAGGACTTAACCGTCTGATGAGACGACACGTTGATGTTCTCGGACTGACACTCGGAGAACAGTATCCTCGAGCTTTTTTGCGGCTGCTGACCACAGCGTCGATCGCTTCTTCTGGTTGGTCCATGGCCCGTGACCTAATCGAGTTGAGAACGTCAAATCTTTTTATCGCCACGTAAAAAGTTCCGCATTTCCAATTCTTTCTCATTCGATCGCTTTCGAAAAAAAGTATCAGCAGAATAAATGCAATTTGCCTTTAATTTATTATTGATCGATGTTTAATTTCGGCAATCATTGTTCGATTGCGCAAATTTTCTATTATACGTAATTTAGTCGTTATTATCTCAGAAACTTGAATATTTCTGATCAAATTTTAACGCTGAAAAATTGCGTCGTAAAATACTCGGACGAAACCTGTGTCATCTGATACTGAGCCAGCGAATAAAATGTTTTAAGGCCAACACGAGTACCGCGCAAGGAAATGGTAGTATTAAATGTACCATTAGAACACTTTGTGCTAAAGCAGGAAGAACTCGTGAGGCAAGTTGCCATGCCAGAATCAAACAACTCCGTGCAAATAAGAATCTCGTAAGACGATGCGTCAAGCAACTTTTTCCACGTATCTTCAGCTTGCTCTAATTCAACCACTCAACTTCGCTACAACCCAATCTACGTCCACTTAAGAGATTTTATTACGACATTGTATCAAAATTATATTTTCCAATAATCAGAAAAATGAATTTCTATCATTGGTAAAGAAATATAATAGAATTACTTGTTGTTGTTGCTGCGGCTGCTGCTGTTCCTGGTGTACATCGTCGTGCTTCCGTTTCCTGCTGACGTCCACGTTCTCGCTATTCTCGTTGCAGATCGATCTGCACTTGCTGCAGAGTACTTGCCGCGGCCTGAGCCGGACCGTTGGTCTCGCATTCTTGTACCTCGCAGGCGGATTGATGTTTCTACGAAGATCGACTTTCGTGGTGGTCAGTGTGCTCTTCCTCTCTTGAAAGTAGCTGAAGCGAGCCGCGATGGTGGCCAATTTGTCGCCATCCGGGTCCGGCACCGGCTCCGGGGGTTGCACGCCACAAGGGAGGCCTCTGAAAATCGACGATACAAGATCGTTCAATCAATGCCTCAATACATCTTAATAAATATTTTTATATGAAACGTCGTTTTCTAGAATTACAATTTTTAATAGCCGAATTTAAGATTAAATAACGTCAATGAGATTCATAGTAAACACGTTATATAATAATGTAGCATTATTAATCAGTGCATTAATTGAAAACAATTTCATGCATCAATTTACGTCGGAATGCAATTATTACGAAATGAATTAGATAGCTCGCAGTGAAACAAATTGAAGAGTCAGTTTCGTTGAATAAAGTACAATTTATCACGTTACACAGTTGTTACGAATATTACTCTGTTATATCGTAGCATTACATTTAACTGAATCATCAAACGATGGATTATATTACTCCTTGCTTTAGACAATGAATAATGCTTAGCCCATTTGGGATAATGAAGTTATTTAATCATTTACGGATGGCTAAAAGCAACAGACAAATTATTTGAAATACACACACGGAATGGAACTAAATAAATCTGTCGTATTTGAAGAAGACATTTCATATGCGCCAATCAAATATAACTCTGTATCATCTCGTATTAATTCGAAACTCGTTTCGCTTTACGAAAGATACGTATTCCAATAGGTTTTCCTATTTTTAGGATTTTGCTGCAGGATTACTTTTTTAGTTTATTTGCAGGACTTTTTATTAGTAGGATTTATTATGGGTGAAAGAAGAGGGATCGATCGGCTCGGTCCGTAAGGCGGACTGGGAATTCGAACGCTACATCGGTAGATATCTAGGTCAGTGACATTTCTTCCTGACTTTAAAAGTTTAGGTTATCGAACTGTATTTGTATCAAATTGTCAGAGTAAAATACGATGAAATAATGAATGTCCTAAACGTGCAATAAACGCGGAACAGTAACGTTTATCTCTCATTCAAACAATATCAGACATTAGTTGGATAAGTGCTGTAATCATTGACCCGTTCAGATCTTTAAGAATTTTTTTCATCTCGTTATTGACACTAGAAGGATTTTATATAACTCGATAAGCTAATGGAGTTAGTTAACATACGAGCAAGAACCTCGATTAAATCCAGATTTAGTAGAAGTGTTACATGGGACAAAATTATTTTCACGAAACACCAAGTCGTATTTTTTTTCCACTGCCCGTGAATCATTAAGGTGTAATCCGAGTGATTAAGCAGTAACTGTGACTCATTTTCATTGTTTGAAGAAACAACAGTTAAACGAAGAAACGAGGAAAGCATTTTAACGTCACGATTAAGAGCTCGTGTGTAATAGTTGAAGCTGATAAGAAAACCTGTAGTAAAGAGTTTATCAAAATTGTGATGGATTGCTAAAAAATCGCAAGTTTCCTACGCGTGTATACAATATACTATGTACGCGTTTAATGAAATGTAAGAGGCAAATGATATTGATCCGGGTAGATCGAATCTAGCCAAGATAATGAAGACCTTTCGTAATGAAAGTACTATTATCATAATAGCCTTCCGAGACTACACACTGTGTACCTACATACATCGCTAGCAGTGAAACACGTAAGCAGCTAACCGACACTCGGCTGCGGTGAAGTCATTGGGACTGGATTGCGATTTCGTGACTACGACTTTGCTGGAGGGGCTTGCTAGCAAATGAATAATCCATGCAAGAGCGTTGGTAATGCACATTGACGTAAATTGAATAAACATGTAAAAACGTATATGAAGAAGAAAGTAATTATTTTTGATGCACGTGTTCGATGTTCATCCGAAATAAAAAAAAACGAGAATATTATAGATCGTACAAAAAATGTGGAGAAATGATTCCTCATAAATCATACTTTCCGTTTCACGATCCATTATGTTCAGATTATAATTTCGTGAGAGCTCTGGCAAAATTTTGTGTTTCCCTTATCAGACTGTTCAATTTCCTGTCGGCGGACGGCAAGAAAAGGTATATTGTTAGTTTTACTTCGCGGAGGTTTTTAATTTTAAAATGTAATATAATTCTCGAACACTTGTTACCATGAATTTTGTATTAGATTTAAAGACGCGGATTAAAAAGACGGCAGATGTTTTATAATACCCCGTAGGAAGTTCTTAATTGAAGCAACGTAAGCAGGTAACTTTACTTGTTAAACTTGTTATCCATCCTTTAAACGATTACATCGCGACACGGCGACGATCTAAAATTTAATCTAAAATTTCTTTAAACGATTAAAACGTTCGAGATTGGCCGACGACATTTTTTACACGAGCCCCGTATCAACTCCGTACCCAAGCATGTAATGAAAAAGATATCAGGTGATTTGAATCCGTGAGCCGAGTTTTCCCGGATCGCAACAGGCAAAAGGGCCACAGAAACGGGTCGAAGGAGCAAAAACGGGTAGGTTGACCGCGGGCCAGCGGTTTCATAACGTCGAAAACCATCTGGACGGGATTCTGGCCGAAAGATTATTGGGCAACGTTGTTCCCCAAACGCAGCAGCCAGCCGGGCAACCAGTCAGCCATCGCCTAAGCCCGGCTTGGCCGTTACGTGCACGCGGGAATAACAACGCAGCCAGGGACGTGCTGTGGTATGTATTGATTCGAGAGGGGCCGGACAATGAGCAACAGCCCGTACGTCTATCCATTAATATTTTGCGGTTATTCGATACCAAAAGACTCGAGTCGAAAACTCGCGGTCCGATGGCGAGCCAGAACTCCGGATTAAAGCCAACCAGCAACGGGTAAATCTGATGATGAAAAGACGAAGATGAAGAGCCTCAGAAAAGGCGCATACATCGTTTTCATTTCCTTTTTCAAATTTTTCCCCTTTTTTGAGCCACTGCGTCGATGCATGTGGTTCTCTTTTGAAGTTGCCCGTCTCCGGGATTATTTTTCCGAGCATTGCTTTATGTATTCTTCTTTGTTTTTGCTTCGCGAGTATCGTGGCCAGAGGTATTTGACAGGAGGCTGGAGACAGAGTCGTTCTCATTTTGACGAAGATTAATCACGACGGTTGATTGCAAGTTTTTCTCTGATCACCGAACGTGTCTCCTATTTATACTTTTAGATAAATAGAAGAA
>NW_017176565.1:622510-625392 GCF_001652005.2 Ceratina calcarata | reverse complement strand
CACTCGCCCCGTATCAACTCCGTACCCAAGCATGTAATGAAAAAGATATCAGGTGATTTGAATCCGTGAGCCGAGTTTTCCCGGATCGCAACAGGCAAAAGGGCCACAGAAACGGGTCGAAGGAGCAAAAACGGGTAGGTTGACCGCGGGCCAGCGGTTTCATAACGTCGAAAACCATCTGGACGGGATTCTGGCCGAAAGATTATTGGGCAACGTTGTTCCCCAAACGCAGCAGCCAGCCGGGCAACCAGTCAGCCATCGCCTAAGCCCGGCTTGGCCGTTACGTGCACGCGGGAATAACAACGCAGCCAGGGACGTGCTGTGGTATGTATTGATTCGAGAGGGGCCGGACAATGAGCAACAGCCCGTACGTCTATCCATTAATATTTTGCGGTTATTCGATACCAAAAGACTCGAGTCGAAAACTCGCGGTCCGATGGCGAGCCAGAACTCCGGATTAAAGCCAACCAGCAACGGGTAAATCTGATGATGAAAAGACGAAGATGAAGAGCCTCAGAAAAGGCGCATACATCGTTTTCATTTCCTTTTTCAAATTTTTCCCCTTTTTTGAGCCACTGCGTCGATGCATGTGGTTCTCTTTTGAAGTTGCCCGTCTCCGGGATTATTTTTCCGAGCATTGCTTTATGTATTCTTCTTTGTTTTTGCTTCGCGAGTATCGTGGCCAGAGGTATTTGACAGGAGGCTGGAGACAGAGTCGTTCTCATTTTGACGAAGATTAATCACGACGGTTGATTGCAAGTTTTTCTCTGATCACCGAACGTGTCTCCTATTTATACTTGTAGATAAATATAAGAAGAGTAATAACTGACACGTGAATGAATCGAGCCTGACTCCTTCGAATTTTTCTCTCCTTTTTAATAAAAATCATTTCGAAAATCACTCGCGATTTTCACGGCGCTCGCTCTGGATTAAAAATCTCGCTTCCTTTCAGAAACCGAGAACCGCGTTTCGTAGAGATTTTTGAATGAGGCGAGAACCAGCCCGCTCCGCTGTTCGTTTATTGTTTATCTACACGCGTGGCGTCTTATGACGTCCCCATTTCCTAAAGCATCTACGTTCCGCGGCTTCGTGAGTAATTAAGGTAGCTGCAATTAGAGACATACTAGCAGGAATGAGTAATGAGTTTCAGCTGGTTGATGACACAGGTACGCATCCGGACCAGGAAAATTCACTGTCATTCCAACGAGTATAAGCGAAGAAATTTCCCTGAACCGCAGTTTCATTTCTCTCGAACGATAAAACGCAGAGCGTTCGCAGACGCGAAACTTTAAACGAAATTGGAAAGATTCGTGAACCAGATTAATACCGACGCTTTAAATATATCCACTTTTGATAAATCGTTCTATCGTTTTATTAACAGTATTTTCTAGCACCGAGAATCGCACTTATCAGACATGCTCGCGTAATTTATTACCACGTTACATCATCGTGCAAGTGACATTTGCGCATTTATATTCTAATATACCCCGAAAGCCGTACGTA
Organism: Ceratina calcarata; assembly: GCF_001652005.2. NCBI lineage: Eukaryota > Metazoa > Arthropoda > Insecta > Hymenoptera > Apidae > Ceratina > Ceratina calcarata. Next base: position 623,889 of record NW_017176565.1, on the reverse strand, counting down.
TTACTTTTTTTGACATCCGGTAGTTATCACAGCTTACGACGTGATAACGTAACTTCTACGAATATCATCTACCTACGTTATTACGAGTTTTAATCGTAGATCGCTATTCCACTGAGACTTTCAACGAAGTTCAAACAACAAAAGATATCCATTTTACTTCGGTGAAAGATTCCGACTAGTAGCCTCCCGGGTGCCCCAATTTCCAGATGAATCATCTATGTTTCACCGTGCAATATAAATCACATTACAGCGAGATCCGTTCGCATTACTCACCGCTGAAACGCATTGCGGGCTGAATGCACAAGTTTTCCAAGTTTTTTCGGACCCGACGGGAAGCTCGTTCATCACGAAAGATTTCACGAGCGGGTCGAACGACCAAGCTGAATCTTCCCCGTACCTCGGATCCCTTTCGGGCCGTTCGCTTATTTTACTTTATGGAAATCAACTTTCACTTCTGATAAATGTACATCTAAACTCGATAAAACATGCATACCCCGACACTTTTCATGCGAAATCTTGGAAATAACCGAAACGGAATGAAATATTCCGAATGAAAAATTCACGACATCGAGAAAGGGCTTGATTCCCTAAATATTCTACGTGACGTTCGGAATTTTAACCGGACGAATCGAGGACGAATTAAAAATTCGCGACTATTGGAAGAGTAACCGAACTGGATTAAGATTTATTCTGTCCATTCTGTCATTTCATATCGCATGTCGGATTTGGAGGAAAACAAGTTTGAGCACAGTAGAGAAAACTCGATGGAAATAAAGGTGGTTCGTTGAACCCTGTGCGACGCGCACGGGGTTGCTCTAACAGATTTCAGTTTAACGATCCATGGCGACGCTTACGTGGCCATCTACTTTGTACCTCGTCGGGAATACCTCTCTCTGCAAAGCCATCCTGCCCGGCAATTGGTGTCGTTCTCACAAACATCGACGATACTCTCTTTGTTCTCTCCCTGGACACCAGCCGTTTATGCCGCGGACGTATACCGTTCACGGTAGACCATTTTGCTTTTGGTATTGCTTCACCCACGGCAGAGATACATACAGAGAAGATATGTATAGAAAACAGCTGTTTCGTGCTGGAGAAACACGATTGCGCGAACGTCTCTACGATGAACTCTATCTCAGCCTTCTCACAACAATTTTACAGATCAAACGAAAACTTTTCAAAACGTGTTTGCGGCTTGCAGCGATAAGTGCCAATGTCAATATTCTATGGAGTTGAGATATTAGCACTCGTGTTCAAATCGTTTCTAGCGAAGAAAGTTTCTTATTTTTTCTTTATTAAAGAGAGAATTAAATCCCACGTTGTTCACGTTAGTTTACGAAAATTTTAACACTGACACGTAAAAATGCTATCATAGCCAT